>NC_053498.1:46222019-46363519 GCF_905171775.1 Rana temporaria
CCCTGGCAGCGCCTTCCTGGGCAGAGACCGGATCCTGGCCTTCTACCCGGGACAGCCCCGTCGTTGCTTCAAGTGCGGCAGCCCGACCCACATGAGCTCGGACTGCACGGTGGTCAGATGTGGCCGGTGCCACGAGTTTGGCCACCAGTCCGAGTCATGTGGGAAGATATGCTGCAATCTGTGTGGTGAGATGGGGCACCCATTCAGTCGGTGCCCCAAAGCATATCGGGGTTCTTTCTCAGGGGGGGGACCTCCCGGGCCGGGAGCGGCCGAAGCCCCCCCGGCGAGTGATGGCCGGGGGGGTGGGGATCCTGGGGCCCCTAATGCCCCTCCGGAGGGACCAACAGGCCCACAGCCTCAAAGAAGGCGGAGCAGGCGTGGGCGAGGGGCTCCCCCCCCGGGAGATACGGGCTCAGTTGGCCAGGAGGCTCCCGATCCTCCGGAAGGCGAAGCCGGTGGGGAGGAGTCGGGGAGGCCTGGGGGTCCCGGGCCTGAGGGTCCGGGGCCCCGGCTTTCCCCTCCTTTAGTTGCAGGGCCGATCCCCCCCCCTCCACCTGTTCTATCTGCCTCCCCATGCAGCCCCCCCTCATCTTCCCATCCCCGTCCCCCCCCCCCTCGTCCCCCCCCTCCCAAGTCCCGTCCCCCCCCTCCCCCTTCTTCTGCCGATCCCCTTTCTGTCCCCCCCCCTGTCTCTGGCCCCCCTCCTGCCTCTCCCATCCCCCCCCCTTCTGGACCCAAAGTCTCCTCTGGCCTTGTGGCCATGGAGACGGAAGCTGCTCGAGCCTCATCTAAGAGGGAAATCTCGAGCAGCGGGTCCGAGGAGGGGGGTGGCGTAGTCACCTCAGAGAGATGGCAGGAGTGGGAGCAGGTGAGACGCAGGAAGAAGGGGAAGGCTGTGAAATCTGGGGGCGGGAGGTCCCCTGTGAAGGGTGGGGTTCCCCCAGGGGCACGAAGTGGGGTGTCCCTGGGGAACCCGTTTGGTGTCCTCTCCTCCTCCTCGGACTCAGAGGAGGAGGAGGGAGTGTAAATATGTAAATATGTTTTGGTGTTTGTAGTATGAAGGAGAACGTGACCCTTTCAATCATTTTGATGGCGGTACCCTCTCCAATACGGCTTGCGACCATTAATGTCGCAAGTATTCGTTCTGCACGAGCTCGTTTTATGGCCTTTGATTTTCTCAGCCGTGTTGAAGCTGACATTTTGTTTTTGCAGGAGACCTGGCTGGCATCTGTGGCAGAGATGCATCTAGCAAAGAGGGAGTGGAGATGTGGGCCCTCCCTCTGGTCTCTTGCGGCCGAGCCCTGCAGTGGTGTTGCGGTCCTTTTTAAGACTGGTTCGGTGGCTTGCCGGCGAGTGATTGAAGTGGAGATTGGTAGATGTCTGGTGGTGGACGCTGTCGTGAGGGGGCAATTCCTCCGGCTCATTAATTTTTATGGGCCTCAAACCAAGAGGGAGAGGAAGAGCCTCCTTACGGCGGTTAAGCCTTATCTTTTTACATCCCAGCAGGTGATCTTTGGTGGTGACTTCAATATGATCACTAGGCCCAAAGACCGGGCAGGTGCCGCCAACCCTCTGGGATATGATAGTACTTTTTTGAATAGCGTAGTGAGGGAGGCCGGGTTGGTGGATGTGCACGTTCGTCACCTCCCCAACCTCACTGGTTTCACATTTTCCCGAGGTAGTTCTAAGAGTAGATTAGATAGGTTTTTTTTAAAGGGGGACTCTGCTTGCTCGGCTCCAGAGCTGCAGTCGGTGGAGTTCTCCGATCACTGTATGGTATCTGTGGCCCTGAATGTCGCCGACACTCCTCAGAAAGGGAGGGGTATGTGGCGCCTGAATGGGTCGCTACTGGAGGATCCTGAGGTTAGGGAAGCCTATGAGGTTTTCTTCCTGGACCAGACCTCGCTCCTTGAGGGCAACTGCTCCCGCCTTGAATGGTGGGAAGTAGTTAAAAAGAGGTCTGGTGACTTTTTCCGGGAAATCTCTGGGTACAGGGCAGCTTCCAAGTACCAGGCCTACCAGAGACTACGCAGGCAGCTTGACCGCCTGGTGTCCTCTGGGGGCTCTCGGGAACAGATATCCGGTCTGAAGGCGCAGATGAAGGAGTGTCAGTACGACCGTCTCGCCTCCCTGGTTTTTGAGAGGGATTATGGGAAGTTTATCTCTCCTGATCCCTACAGGAGCTGTGGTGAGGCGGCGAGTTCGAAGGTCGTACACGGCCTGAAGGATGCCTCGGGATCTCTGGTCCGGTCCAGATCGGGGATCCTGGGTGTCGTCAGAGACCACTTTTCGGACCTCCTGAAGAAGCGGCCTCTAGACATGGAGAAAGTCAGGGAATTCCTTGATGAGACCCCACTGGAAGTGAGGTCTGACCTTCCTGACTCTCTGACAGAAGAGATCTCGGTGGCTGAAGTCGAGCAGGCTATCAGCTCTTTAGCATCTAAAAAGTCGCCTGGGCCCGATGGGCTCACGGCAGAGTTTTACAAAACCTTTAAGAGCCTCTTGGCTCCTCATTTGAGGGACGTGTACCGTGAATGTTTGGCCTATGGCCTGCTGCCTCCCTCAATGAGAAGGTCAGCTCTGATCCTTCTGTCAAAGGGGAAAGACCCGTCTGTGGTGGAGAATTGGCGTCCGATCGCCCTTCTTACCACAGATAGGAAGATACTGGCAAAGATCTTGTTTACACGTCTGTCTGCTTTGGCGGGCAGGATGCTGTCTCCCTCTCAGCACTGCACAATTCCTGGCCGGGGCACTTTTGGTGCCGTCCTGAACGTCCGGGAGGCTGTGGAAAGGTGCAGGGCTGATGGCAGCGAGCGGTATCTGCTTGCACTGGATCAGGCTAAGGCGTTTGATCGGGTGAACCATGAGTACCTTTGGCTGCTTCTGAGGAGATACGGTCTGCCTGATCAATTTGTTGATTGGCTACAGGTATTGTATAGGGGAGCTGAGAGCTTCCCTCTTGTCAACGGTTGGGTGGGTCGGGCCTTTTCTGTGGACTCTGGCGTCCGGCAGGGCTGCCCGTTGAGCCCCCTCCTGTACGTCTTTGCGGTTGACCCCTTCGTAAGGAGGCTAGACTGCGAGCGTCTTGTGGGGGTTCCGGTGGGACCTGTCGGGGGTCCGGTTTCGGCAGTGAAGGTCGTGGCCTACGCGGATGACGTCTCGGTGGTGGTGTCTGGACGTGAGGAGGCCCATTATGTGGAATCCCAGATCGGGTGCTACTCTGAGGCGTCAGGTTCGCTGGTCAATTGGGACAAGAGTGAAGTTTTCTGGATGGGGAAGGAGGGGGAGCAGTTCCCCCTTCCGGACGTGTTCCCCACGCCCGTACCAGAGATTCGAGTACTTGGCATTCATTTCGGTCCGGGTGATTATCCCAAGCTAAATTGGGAGCGCAGGCTGGTGAGTGCCACTCGGAAGGTGAAGGCCTGGAGAGGTTGGAAACTTTCCCTGAGGGAAAGGGTATGCTTGGTCAAGACGTACTTACTGCCTGAGTTTCTCTTTGTGAGCTACGTGTGTCTTTTGCCAGCATCTCTCTATGCTCGGGTCTCTGGTCTGTTCTTCCTGCTGTTGTGGGGAAACAGACTGAACCTGATCAAGAGGGAGGTCACATACCGCCAGCGAAGGCAAGGAGGGTTGGACATGGTCAACCCGGTGGTGTTCTTCATCATCATTTTTGTAAAGTACAACTTGCAGTCCATCTTTGTGGACGCGCCTTCCTGGTGGGAATGTTCATGCAAGGACTGGCTCTTGCTGTTCCTGAGGAGGTGGGAGGAGGGGGGGAGGCCCGGCGATCTGAGGAGATCGCATGGGTATCTCCCATCCTACGTCCCCCTGGCATTGAAGGTACTGAGGCAGTGGCGGATAACTGCCCTTGAGGTGGGCTCTCTGGGTCGGCGTGAGCTGTACCTGAGGGTCATGGCCTCGGACTTTTTGAAGCCCCTGTCTTTAAGGGACTGTCCTGAGAGGGTCCTCACGGAGGGGTTAGCCCTCTTGAATTCTTCCAGAATTCCGAACAAGTTTTGGGATCTTGCATGGAGGTCGTTCCATGGACGACTGTACGTCCGTGCAAATCTCATATATCTGAACCTAGGGGACAGGGGCTGTCCCCGACGGGAATGTGGAGGGACATCGGAGACCATGGACCATTTTCTGGTCCAATGTCCCTTCAACATGGAGGTTCTTACGGGGGTAGGGGGTGCCATTGGCTACCCCCGCCTTCCGGCCCTGACCTATGCTGAGCGGGTGTATGGTGACTTCGGGGTCCGCAGGGGTTTTGAGTTATCGTCACTTTATTTAGTCAGCGTAGTTGTGCTTTACTACACTTGGCACGCTCGGTGTTTGGTGTCCACTAGGGACAAAATCCTGTCTGTGCATGAGGTGGTGGGCGATATCTTTCGGGAGTTGGTGAAGGTGCGGGATCTGGAAAGGAGCAGGGTCGGGCCTGAGAGGTGTGCCCATTTATGGAGGGGGTTCCTCTTCCAGCCCCCTTAGGCCATGACCCTGCCCCTCTCCATGGGTAGGGGCAACTTTCCTTTCTCACCCCCCTTAGATTTTGTTTATAGTTTATTTTTGAAATAAGGCTACAGACATGTCTGATTATCATGTTCTCGCTCATACGTGGGTTGTAGGTATTTGTTGTTCTGGTGGTGGGGTGTGTTGTGGGTTGGCGATGATCTGGACAGTAGTGGTTTTTATGGACTTTAATATTTCCCTACTGTACCAGTGAGCCGTTTTAAGTTGGTTTTGTTCTTTTTTTTTGTTGGCAATGATCTGGACAAGCTTTTTCTGATGGACTGTAAAGACTTTTTCTTGTACCAGTGAGCCTGTTGTAAATACCCGTTCTAATGTTGTTGTGTTTTTTTTTTTTGCAGTTATTTTCTTGGAGGGTGGTATGATGGTTTGTGTGTGTTGTTTGTTTTGTGTTATTTAGTTTATTTTGTATATTAACTTTTTTATGGTCGTAGTTTAAAAAAATAAAAATCTCCAGACCCAAAAGCTTCCAGCTCCTCCCAGTTTGGTCATTCCACTTCCTGCTGGAGTAGAGAGAAGACCTGTCTTCCAGAGCTCCTGTGTTCCAGAGGATCCAGCCACCAGGACCAGCCTCCAGCCCCAGCCCCTGGCCCCGGAAGAGGGGAGGGATGGCCTCCCTCAGCCCAGGAGAAGGACCAGCATCCGGCCTCCGGAGTAACCAGCAGCACCTGCCCTCCTCCAGCCAGACGAAGATCAGCAGGGATGACCGCCTCTTCCTGGGCACCCAGCAGGGTCTCTTAGACTGGACCAGCATTCAACCAGGTGAGACTGAGGCCAAAGCCAGGAAGAGGTGTGATAAGATCAAGTCCCTGCTGGTTAGGATAGCTCAGGCCTGCGTGGAAAAAATGACAGCTCTCGCAGGCCTGAGGGACAAGAGGGACAGGTGCTCTAGTAGTAAGAGGTCGGAGTATAGGGGGGCCATCAATACCCTCAAGTTGGAGGTTAATGAAATCTGGGGTTACCTGGGAGGTTTTTTCGAACGTGGGGCTGGAGAGGTGTGCTTTCTTGAGGAGCTCCGGAAGACCCTCCAGCAGGCCAACCAATCGGGAAGTCAGACGGCAAGGAGGAGCAGCGGGCGGTCGGGGTCCCAACCCTCCAAGCAGCCGGGGAAGTCAGGAGAGCCTGGGTGTAGTGGGGGGGGTGGAAGCTCTGGTGGTGCAGGGCCCAGTAAGGCCATAAAACCTGGGGAGGGCTCCCGAGAGCCGATCCCTCGGTCCGTGAAAAAAGGGGCTGGGGGGTTGGCTATGACAGGGGAGCCCAGTGATCCAGGAGGCCGCAGGGCCCAGGCGCCGCCGGAGGTACCCCCCCGGTGTCTTCGGGTCAGCATGCCCAGGCTCCCTCAGGATGGTCACGCTGCCACAGCTGGGGCCCACCATGTGCCGGCCTCCATGACCCCTCAGCGTGCAGTAGAGCGGGATGATCTGGCAGTGAAAGTGTCAGGGACTGCTCCTGCAGCTGCTATGTCACCGGGAGAGGGGCAGGTACATGGTGGAGGTATAAGAACAAAGTCAGCTTCAGGCAAACAGCTGGTGTGTAGTGTGACCAAGATGGCGCCGGCTGCTGGGGGAGGAGCAGCTGAGGCCACATTCCCCAGTGGGAATCAACCCCTTTTCAGGGAAGGGGGATGTGGCCAGCTCCCATCCAGTGCTCGGGACCCGGAAGTGACCGCCCGTGAACCGGAAGTGCACCCCCCGCGAACCGGAAGTGCACCCCCCGCGACCGGAAGTGCACCCCCCGCGACCGGAAGTGCACCCCCCGCGACCGGAAGTACACCCCCCGCGACCGGAAGTGCCCCCCCGCGATCGGAAGTGCCCCCCTGCGAATCTGCGGCTGGTGTCACCGGCTTGGAGGACCTGGGGGATGAGAGGCCGGGGGTGCGGGGGTGCCTAGTCCCGGATGCTGCAGCAGGCACCTCCAGGCACCCCCGGCAAGTAATGGACGGTAATATGGACGGTAATATGGACGGTAACATGGACGGTAAGCTGCCACCCCCCCAGGTCCCCATGGACATTACCACAAGCCCCGAGGGGCTCCCTGCAGGACAGGCGGGGTGGGGGGAATGTCAGGTGGGACCCCTCCCGGTGGACTGTGCAGCTTATGACTTTATCCGGCAGTTGGAGGGGTCCCAGGGGGGCATCCCCCCAATACGGGTTGAGTCCCAAGGGGCTGGTGAGGTCGCAGAGGGGTCTGGTTGGGGGAGTTTGGTGGGGGAGGTACCCCCCTCTGCTGTGGCCCCAGGGGGGGAGGGGCCTGTAGTCAGGCCAAGGGTGGTGGGTCAGGGAGGTCAGGGTAGTTCAGTGGGGGTGGGTGCAACACCACCGGCAGGGATGGGGGCCCCCCCGCTCCCCCCCACTTCTGGGGGTGCTGAGGGGGGTGCCCCGCTTCCGGAGAACATCTTTCGGGGGTCTCCGGAGGCCAACTTATTATCTGCCCTAAAGGGGGGTCGCTCTTTCGCCCAGGTGGCGGGCTCTCGTGCCCCTCTGGACCACCTGTACAGCCGGTTTGGCGCCCAGAATTTCCGCGCCCCCCCTGCTGACCAGGAGAGGACGCAGGGGTCGGCGTGGACGAGGGGTACAGGTGGTCCAGAGAGGAGGCGTAGGAATGTTGTCCAGCTTCGGTACGAGGGTCCGGACCCCTGCCCCGCTCGAGGTGAGGTGGTGGACCTGGTACTCTCCTTGGGTTTTGGGGTGGGTGACCTTTTTGCTGTCATCCACCCCACCAACACACGGGAGTTTGACATCAGTTTTGTCACTCCCGTGTGTATGGAACGCTTCATCACCAGCTTTGGGCTGGTGAGGGGCGTTGACCCTTGGAAGAAGTACAGGCTCATTCCCATCTCCAGGCAGGAGGAGGTAAAGAACATCACCATCCTGGTGAGGAATGAGTCGCTCCCTCCGGAGGACATTGCCACCTGGCTTGGGAGGTACGGGCAGTTGCAAACCCCCCTGAGAAAGAACCTCGATGAGCGCGGGGTCTGGACCGGGGCTTGGTTGGCCAGGATCCGGCTTAAGAGGGAGGGCAACAGTGTTGCCCACCTCCCTGGCAGCGCCTTCCTGGGCAGAGACCGGATCCTGGCCTTCTACCCGGGACAGCCCCGTCGTTGCTTCAAGTGCGGCAGCCCGACCCACATGAGCTCGGACTGCACGGTGGTCAGATGTGGCCGGTGCCACGAGTTTGGCCACCAGTCCGACTCATGTGGGAAGATCTGTTGTAATCTGTGTGGTGAGATGGGGCACCCATTCAGTCGGTGCCCCAAAGCATATCGGGGTTCTTTCTCAGGGGGGGGACCTCCCGGGCCGGGAGCGGCCGAAGCCCCCCCGGCGAGTGATGGCCGGGGGAGTGGGGATCCTGGGGCCCCTAATGCCCCTCCGGAGGGACCAACAGGCCCACAGCCTCAAAGAAGGCGGAGCAGGCGTGGGCGAGGGGCTCCCCCCCCGGGAGATACGGGCTCAGTTGGCCAGGAGGCTCCCGATCCTCCGGAAGGCGAAGCCGGTGGGGAGGAGTCGGGGAGGCCTGGGGGTCCCGGGCCTGAGGGTCCGGGGCCCCGGCTTTCCCCTCCTTTAGTTGCAAGGCCGATCCCCCCCCCTCCACCTGTTCTATCTGCCTCCCCATGCAGCCCCCCCTCATCTTCCCATCCCCGTCCCCCCCCCCTCGTCCCCCCCCTCCCAAGTCCCGTCCCCCCCCTCCCCCTTCTTCTGCCGATCCCCTTTCTGTCCCCCCCCCTGTCTCTGGCCCCCCTCCTGCCTCTCCCATCCCCCCCCCTTCTGGACCCAAAGTCTCCTCTGGCCTTGTGGCCATGGAGACGGAAGCTGCTCGAGCCTCATCTAAGAGGGAAATCTCGAGCAGCGGGTCCGAGGAGGGGGGTGGCGTAGTCACCTCAGAGAGATGGCAGGAGTGGGAGCAGGTGAGACGCAGGAAGAAGGGGAAGGCTGTAAAATCTGGGGGCGGGAGGTCCCCTGTGAAGGGTGGGGTTCCCCCAGGGGCACGAAGTGGGGTGTCCCTGGGGAACCCGTTTGGTGTCCTCTCCTCCTCCTCGGACTCAGAGGAGGAGGAGGGAGTGTAAATATGTAAATATGTTTTGGTGTTTGTAGTATGAAGGAGAACGTGACCCTTTCAATCATTTTGATGGCGGTACCCTCTCCAATACGGCTTGCGACCATTAATGTCGCAAGTATTCGTTCTGCACGAGCTCGTTTTATGGCCTTTGATTTTCTCAGCCGTGTTGAAGCTGACATTTTGTTTTTGCAGGAGACCTGGCTGGCATCTGTGGCAGAGATGCATCTAGCAAAGAGGGAGTGGAGATGTGGGCCCTCCCTCTGGTCTCTTGCGGCCGAGCCCTGCAGTGGTGTTGCGGTCCTTTTTAAGACTGGTTCGGTGGCTTGCCGGCGAGTGATTGAAGTGGAGATTGGTAGATGTCTGGTGGTGGACGCTGTCGTGAGGGGGCAATTCCTCCGGCTCATTAATTTTTATGGGCCTCAAACCAAGAGGGAGAGGAAGAGCCTCCTTACGGCGGTTAAGCCTTATCTTTTTACATCCCAGCAGGTGATCTTTGGTGGTGACTTCAATATGATCACTAGGCCCAAAGACCGGGCAGGTGCCGCCAACCCTCTGGGATATGATAGTACTTTTTTGAATAGCGTAGTGAGGGAGGCCGGGTTGGTGGATGTGCACGTTCGTCACCTCCCCAACCTCACTGGTTTCACATTTTCCCGAGGTAGTTCTAAGAGTAGATTAGATAGGTTTTTTTTAAAGGGGGACTCTGCTTGCTCGGCTCCAGAGCTGCAGTCGGTGGAGTTCTCCGATCACTGTATGGTATCTGTGGCCCTGAATGTCGCCGACACTCCTCAGAAAGGGAGGGGTTTGTGGCGCCTGAATGGGTCGCTACTGGAGGATCCTGAGGTTAGGGAAGCCTATGAGGTTTTCTTCCTGGACCAGACCTCGCTCCTTGAGGGCAACTGCTCCCGCCTTGAATGGTGGGAAGTAGTTAAAAAGAGGTCTGGTGACTTTTTCCGGGAAATCTCTGGGTACAGGGCAGCTTCCAAGTACCAGGCCTACCAGAGACTACGCAGGCAGCTTGACCGCCTGGTGTCCTCTGGGGGCTCTCGGGAACAGATATCCGGTCTGAAGGCGCAGATGAAGGAGTGTCAGTACGACCGTCTCGCCTCCCTGGTTTTTGAGAGGGATTATGGGAAGTTTATCTCTCCTGATCCCTACAGGAGCTGTGGTGAGGCGGCGAGTTCGAAGGTCGTACACGGCCTGAAGGATGCCTCGGGATCTCTGGTCCGGTCCAGATCGGGGATCCTGGGTGTCGTCAGAGACCACTTTTCGGACCTCCTGAAGAAGCGGCCTCTAGACATGGAGAAAGTCAGGGAATTCCTTGATGAGACCCCACTGGAAGTGAGGTCTGACCTTCCTGACTCTCTGACAGAAGAGATCTCGGTGGCTGAAGTCGAGCAGGCTATCAGCTCTTTAGCATCTAAAAAGTCGCCTGGGCCCGATGGGCTCACGGCAGAGTTTTACAAAACCTTTAAGAGCCTCTTGGCTCCTCATTTGAGGGACATGTACCGTGAATGTTTGGCCTATGGCCTGCTGCCTCCCTCAATGAGAAGGTCAGCTCTGATCCTTCTGTCAAAGGGGAAAGACCCGTCTGTGGTGGAGAATTGGCGTCCGATCGCCCTTCTTACCACAGATAGGAAGATACTGGCAAAGATCTTGTTTACACGTCTGTCTGCTTTGGCGGGCAGGATGCTGTCTCCCTCTCAGCACTGCACAATTCCTGGCCGGGGCACTTTTGGTGCCGTCCTGAACGTCCGGGAGGCTGTGGAAAGGTGCAGGGCTGATGGCAGCGAGCGGTATCTGCTTGCACTGGATCAGGCTAAGGCGTTTGATCGGGTGAACCATGAGTACCTTTGGCTGCTTCTGAGGAGATACGGTCTGCCTGATCAATTTGTTGATTGGCTACAGGTATTGTATAGGGGAGCTGAGAGCTTCCCTCTTGTCAACGGTTGGGTGGGTCGGGCCTTTTCTGTGGACTCTGGCGTCCGGCAGGGCTGCCCGTTGAGCCCCCTCCTGTACGTCTTTGCGGTTGACCCCTTCGTAAGGAGGCTAGACTGCGAGCGTCTTGTGGGGGTTCCGGTGGGACCTGTCGGGAGTCCGGTTTCGGCAGTGAAGGTCGTGGCCTACGCGGATGACGTCTCGGTGGTGGTATCTGGTCGTGAGGAGGCCCATTATGTGGAATCCCAGATCGGGTGCTACTCTGAGGCGTCAGGTTCGCTGGTCAATTGGGACAAGAGTGAAGTTTTCTGGATGGGGAAGGAGGGGGAGCAGTTCCCCCTTCCGGACGTGTTCCCCACGCCCGTACCAGAGATTCGAGTACTTGGCATTCATTTCGGCCCGGGTGATTATCCCAA
Organism: Rana temporaria; assembly: GCF_905171775.1. Lineage (NCBI taxonomy): Eukaryota > Metazoa > Chordata > Amphibia > Anura > Ranidae > Rana > Rana temporaria. The sequence goes on from NC_053498.1 coordinate 46,232,957, forward strand.
GCTAAATTGGGAGCGCAGGCTGGTGAGTGCCACTCGGAAGGTGAAGGCCTGGAAAGGTTGGAAACTTTCCCTGAGGGAAAGGGTATGCTTGGTCAAGACGTACTTACTGCCTGAGTTTCTCTTTGTGAGCTACGTGTGTCTTTTGCCAGCATCTCTCTATGCTCGGGTCTCTGGTCTGTTCTTCCTGCTGTTGTGGGGAAACAGACTGAACCTGATCAAGAGGGAGGTCACATACCGCCAGCGAAGGCAAGGAGGGTTGGACATGGTCAACCCGGTGGTGTTCTTCATCATCATTTTTGTAAAGTACAACTTGCAGTCCATCTTTGTGGACGCGCCTTCCTGGTGGGAATGTTCATGCAAGGACTGGCTCTTGCTGTTCCTGAGGAGGTGGGAGGAGGGGGGGAGGCCCGGCGATCTGAGGAGATCGCATGGGTATCTCCCATCCTACGTCCCCCTGGCATTGAAGGTACTGAGGCAGTGGCGGATAACTGCCCTTGAGGTGGGCTCTCTGGGTCGGCGTGAGCTGTACCTGAGGGTCATGACCTCGGACATTTTGAAGCCCCTGTCTTTAAGGGACTGTCCTGAGAGGGTCCTCACGGAGGGGTTAGCCCTCTTGAATTCTTCCAGAATTCCGAACAAGTTTTGGGATCTTGCATGGAGGTCGTTCCATGGACGACTGTACGTCCGTGCAAATCTCATATATCTGAACCTAGGGGACAGGGGCTGTCCCCGACGGGAATGTGGAGGGACATTGGAGACCATGGACCATTTTCTGGTCCAATGTCCCTTCAACATGGAGGTTCTTACGGGGGTAGGGGGTGCCATTGGCTACCCCCGCCTTCCGGCCCTGACCTATGCTGAGCGGGTGTATGGTGACTTCGGGGTCCGCAGGGGTTTTGAGTTATCGTCACTTTATTTAGTCAGCGTAGTTGTGCTTTACTACACTTGGCACGCTCGGTGTTTGGTGTCCACTAGGGACAAAATCCTGTCTGTGCATGAGGTGGTGGGCGATATCTTTCGGGAGTTGGTGAAGGTGCGGGATCTGGAAAGGAGCAGGGTCGGGCCTGAGAGGTGTGCCCATTTATGGAGGGGGTTCCTCTTCCAGCCCCCTTAGGCCATGACCCTGCCCCTCTCCACGGGTAGGGGCAACTTTCCTTTCTCACCCCCCTTAGATTTTGTTTATAGTTTATTTTTGAAATAAGGCTACAGACATGTCTGATTATCATGTTCTCGCTCATACGTGGGTTGTAGGTATTTGTTGTTCTGGTGGTGGGGTGTGTTGTGGGTTGGCGATGATCTGGACAGTAGTGGTTTTTATGGACTTTAATATTTCCCTACTGTACCAGTGAGCCGTTTTAAGTTGGTTTTGTTCCTTTTTTTTTTTTTTTGTTGGCAATGATCTGGACAAGCTTTTTCTGATGGACTGTAAAGACTTTTTCTTGTACCAGTGAGCCTGTTGTAAATACCCGTTCTAATGTTGTTGTGTTTTTTTTTTTTTTTTTTTTTTTTGCAGTTATTTTCTTGGAGGGTGGTATGATGGTTTGTGTGTGTTGTTTGTTTTGTGTTATTTAGTTTATTTTGTATATTAACTTTTTTATGGTCGTAGTTTTAAAAATAAAAATCTCCAGACCCAAAAGCTTCCAGCTCCTCCCAGTTTGGTCATTCCACTTCCTGCTGGAGTAGAGAGAAGACCTGTCTTCCAGAGCTCCTGTGTTCCAGAGGATCCAGCCACCAGGACCAGCCTCCAGCCCCAGCCCCTGGCCCCGGAAGAGGGGAGGGATGGCCTCCCTCAGCCCAGGAGAAGGACCAGCATCCGGCCTCCGGAGTAACCAGCAGCACCTGCCCTCCTCCAGCCAGACGAAGATCAGCAGGGATGACCGCCTCTTCCTGGGCACCCAGCAGGGTCTCTTAGACTGGACTACCACACTACCAGGTGAGACTGAGGCCAAAGCCAGGAAGAGGTGTGATAAGATCAAGTCCCTGCTGGTTAGGATAGCCCAGGCCTGCGTGGAAAAAATGACAGCTCTCGCAGGCCTGAGGGACAAGAGGGACAGGTGCTCTAGTAGTAAGAGGTCGGAGTATAGGGGGGCCATCAATACCCTCAAGCTTGAGGTTAATGAAATCTGGGGTTACCTGGGAGGTTTTTTCGAACGTGGGGCTGGAGAGGTGTGCTTTCTTGAGGAGCTCCGGAAGACCCTCCAGCAGGCCAACCAATCAGGAAGTCAGACGGCAAGGAGGAGCAGCGGGCGGTCGGGGTCCCAACCCTCCAAGCAGCCGGGGAAGTCAGGAGAGCCTGGGTGTAGTGGGGGGGGTGGAAGCTCTGGTGGTGCAGGGCCCAGTAAGGCCATAAAACCTGGGGAGGGCTCCCGAGAGCCGATCCCTCGGTCCGTGAAAAAAGGGGCTGGGGGGTTGGCTATGACAGGGGAGCCCAGTGATCCAGGAGGCCGCAGGGCCCAGGCGCCGCCGGAGGTACCCCCCCGGTGTCTTCGGGTCAGCATGCCCAGGCTCCCTCAGGATGGTCACGCTGCCACAGCTGGGGCCCACCATGTGCCGGCCTCCATGACCCCTCAGCGTGCAGTAGAGCGGGATGATCTGGCAGTGAAAGTGTCAGGGACTGCTCCTGCAGCTGCTATGTCACCGGGAGAGGGGCAGGTACATGGTGGAGGTATAATAACAAAGTCAGCTTCAGGCAAACAGCTGGTGTGTAGTGTGACCAAGATGGCGCCGGCTGCTGGGGGAGGAGCAGCTGAGGCCACATTCCCCAGTGGGAATCAACCCCTTTTCAGGGAAGGGGGATGTGGCCAGCTCCCATCCAGTGCTCGGGACCCGGAAGTGACCGCCCGTGAACCGGAAGTGCACCCCCCGCGAACCGGAAGTGCACCCCCCGCGACCGGAAGTGCACCCCCCGCGACCGGAAGTGCACCCCCCGCGACCGGAAGTGCCCCCCCGCGATCGGAAGTGCCCCCTGCGAATCTGCGGCTGGTGTCACCGGCTTGGAGGACCTGGGGGATGAGAGGCCGGGGGTGCGGGGGTGCCTAGTCCCGGATGCTGCAGCAGGCACCTCCAGGCACCCCCGGCAAGTAATGGACGGTAATATGGACGGTAACATGGACGGTAAGCTGCCACCCCCCCAGGTCCCCATGGACATTACCACAAGCCCCGAGGGGCTCCCTGCAGGACAGGCGGGGTGGGGGGAATGTCAGGTGGGACCCCTCCCGGTGGACTGTGCAGCTTATGACTTTATCCGGCAGTTGGAGGGGTCCCAGGGGGGCATCCCCCCAATACAGGTTGAGTCCCAAGGGGCTGGTGAGGTCGCAGAGGGGTCTGGGTGGGGGAGTTTGGTGGGGGAGGTACCCCCCTCTGCTGTGGCCCCAGGGGGGGAGGGGCCTGTAGTCAGGCCAAGGGTGGTGGGTCAGGGAGGTCAGGGTAGTTCAGTGGGGGTGGGTGCAACACCACCGGCAGGGATGGGGGCCCCCCCGCTCCCCCCCACTTCTGGGGGTGCTGAGGGGGGTGCCCCGCTTCCGGAGAACATCTTTCGGGGGTCTCCGGAGGCCAACTTATTATCTGCCCTAAAGGGGGGTCGCTCTTTCGCCCAGGTGGCGGGCTCTCGTGCCCCTCTGGACCACCTGTACAGCCGGTTTGGCGCCCAGAATTTCCGCGCCCCCCCTGCTGACCAGGAGAGGACGCAGGGGTCGGCGTGGACGAGGGGTACAGGTGGTCCAGAGAGGAGGCGTAGGAATGTTGTCCAGCTTCGGTACGAGGGTCCGGACCCCTGCCCCGCCCGAGGTGAGGTGGTGGACCTGGTACTCTCCTTGGGTTTTGGGGTGGGTGACCTTTTTGCTGTCATCCACCCCACCAACACACGGGAGTTTGACATCAGTTTTGTCACTCCCGTGTGTATGGAACGCTTCATCACCAGCTTTGGGCTGGTGAGGGGCGTTGACCCTTGGAAGAGGTACAGGCTCATTCCCATCTCCAGGCAGGAGGAGGTTAAGAACATCACCATCCTGGTGAGGAATGAGTCGCTCCCTCCGGAGGACATTGCCACCTGGCTTGGGAGGTACGGGCAGTTGCAGACCCCCCTGAGGAAGAACCTTGATGAGCGCGGGGTCTGGACCGGGGCTTGGTTGGCCGGGATCCGGCTTAAGAGGGAGGGCAACAGTGTTGCCCACCTCCCTGGCAGCGCCTTCCTGGGCAGAGACCGGATCCTGGCCTTCTACCCGGGACAGCCCCGTCGTTGCTTCAAGTGCGGCAGCCCGACCCACATGAGCTCGGACTGCACGGTGGTCAGATGTGGCCGGTGCCACGAGTTTGGCCACCAGTCCGACTCATGTGGGAAGATCTGTTGTAATCTGTGTGGTGAGATGGGGCACCCATTCAGTCGGTGCCCCAAAGCATATCGGGGTTCTTTCTCAGGGGGGGGACCTCCCGGGCCGGGAGCGGCCGAAGCCCCCCCGGCGAGTGATGGCCGGGGGGGTGGGGATCCTGGGGCCCCTAATGCCCCTCCGGAGGGACCAACAGGCCCACAGCCTCAAAGAAGGCGGAGCAGGCGTGGGCGAGGGGCTCCCCCCCCGGGAGATACGGGCTCAGTTGGCCAGGAGGCTCCCGATCCTCCGGAAGGCGAAGCCGGTGGGGAGGAGTCGGGGAGGCCTGGGGGTCCCGGGCCTGAGGGTCCGGGGCCCCGGCTTTCCCCTCCTTTAGTTGCAGGGCCGATCCCCCCCCTCCACCTGTTCTATCTGCCTCCCCATGCAGCCCCCCCTCATCTTCCCATCCCCGTCCCCCCCCTCGTCCCCCCCCTCCCAAGTCCCGTCCCCCCCTTCCCCTTCTTCTGCCGATCCCCTTCCTGTCCCCCCCCCTGTCTCTGGCCCCCCTCCTGCCTCTCCCATCCCCCCCCCTTCTGGACCCAAAGTCTCCTCTGGCCTTGTGGCCATGGAGACGGAAGCTGCTCGAGCCTCATCTAAGAGGGAAATCTCGAGCAGCGGGTCCGAGGAGGGGGGTGGCGTAGTCACCTCAGAGAGATGGCAGGAGTGGGAGCAGGTGAGACGCAGGAAGAAGGGGAAGGCTGTAAAATCTGGGGGCGGGAGGTCCCCTGTGAAGGGTGGGGTTCCCCCAGGGGCACGAATTGGGGTGTCCCTGGGGAACCCGTTTGGTGTCCTCTCCTCCTCCTCGGACTCAGAGGAGGAGGAGGGAGTGTAAATATGTAAATATGTTTTGGTGTTTGCAGTATGAAGGAGAACGTGACCCTTTCAATCATTTTGATGGCGGTACCCTCTCCAATACGGCTTGCGACCATTAATGTCGCAAGTATTCGTTCTGCACGAGCTCGTTTTATGGCCTTTGATTTTCTCAGCCGTGTTGAAGCTGACATTTTGTTTTTGCAGGAGACCTGGCTGGCATCTGTGGCAGAGATGCATCTAGCAAAGAGGGAGTGGAGATGTGGGCCCTCCCTCTGGTCTCTTGCGGCCGAGCCCTGCAGTGGTGTTGCGGTCCTTTTTAAGACTGGTTCGGTGGCTTGCCGGCGAGTGATTGAAGTGGAGATTGGTAGATGTCTGGTGGTGGACGCTGTCGTGAGGGGGCAATTCCTCCGGCTCATTAATTTTTATGGGCCTCAAACCAAGAGGGAGAGGAAGAGCCTCCTTACGGCGGTTAAGCCTTATCTTTTTACATCCCAGCAGGTGATCTTTGGTGGTGACTTCAATATGATCACTAGGCCCAAAGACCGGGCAGGTGCCGCCAACCCTCTGGGATATGATAGTACTTTTTTGAATAGCGTAGTGAGGGAGGCCGGGTTGGTGGATGTGCACGTTCGTCACCTCCCCAACCTCACTGGTTTCACATTTTCCCGAGGTAGTTCTAAGAGTAGATTAGATAGGTTTTTTTTAAAGGGGGACTCTGCTTGCTCGGCTCCAGAGCTGCAGTCGGTGGAGTTCTCCGATCACTGTATGGTGTCTGTGGCCCTGAATGTCGCCGACACTCCTCAGAAAGGGAGGGGTATGTGGCGCCTGAATGGGTCGCTACTGGAGGATCCTGAGGTTAGGGAAGCCTATGAGGTTTTCTTCCTGGACCAGACCTCGCTCCTTGAGGGCAACTGCTCCCGCCTTGAATGGTGGGAAGTAGTTAAAAAGAGGTCTGGTGACTTTTTCCGGGAAATCTCTGGGTACAGGGCAGCTTCCAAGTACCAGGCCTACCAGAGACTACGCAGGCAGCTTGACCGCCTGGTGTCCTCTGGGGGCTCTCGGGAACAGATATCCGGTCTGAAGGCGCAGATGAAGGAGTGTCAGTACGACCGTCTCGCCTCCCTGGTTTTTGAGAGGGATTATGGGAAGTTTATCTCTCCTGATCCCTACAGGAGCTGTGGTGAGGCGGCGAGTTCGAAGGTCGTACACGGCCTGAAGGATGCCTCGGGATCTCTGGTCCGGTCCAGATCAGGGATCCTGGGTGTCGTCAGAGACCACTTTTCGGACCTCCTGAAGAAGCGGCCTCTAGACATGGAGAAAGTCAGGGAATTCCTTGATGAGACCCCACTGGAAGTGAGGTCTGACCTTCCTGACTCTCTGACAGAAGAGATCTCGGTGGCTGAAGTCGAGCAGGCTATCAGCTCTTTAGCATCTAAAAAGTCGCCTGGGCCCGATGGGCTCACGGCAGAGTTTTACAAAACCTTTAAGAGCCTCTTGGCTCCTCATTTGAGGGACGTGTACCGTGAATGTTTGGCCTATGGCCTGCTGCCTCCCTCAATGAGAAGGTCAGCTCTGATCCTTCTGTCAAAGGGAAAAGACCCGTCTGTGGTGGAGAATTGGCGTCCGATCGCCCTTCTTACCACAGATAGGAAGATACTGGCAAAGATCTTGTTTACACGTCTGTCTGCTTTGGCGGGCAGGATGCTGTCTCCATCTCAGCACTGCACAATTCCTGGCCGGGGCACTTTTGGTGCCGTCCTGAACGTCCGGGAGGCTGTGGAAAGGTGCAGGGCTGATGGCAGCGAGCGGTATCTGCTTGCACTGGATCAGGCTAAGGCGTTTGATCGGGTGAACCATGAGTACCTTTGGCTGCTTCTGAGGAGATACGGTCTGCCTGATCAATTTGTTGATTGGCTACAGGTATTGTATAGGGGAGCTGAGAGCTTCCCTCTTGTCAACGGTTGGGTGGGTCGGGCCTTTTCTGTGGACTCTGGCGTCCGGCAGGGCTGCCCGTTGAGCCCCCTCCTGTACGTCTTTGCGGTTGACCCCTTCGTAAGGAGGCTAGACTGCGAGCGTCTTGTGGGGGTTCCGGTGGGACCTGTCGGGGGTCCGGTTTCGGCAGTGAAGGTCGTGGCCTACGCGGATGACGTCTCGGTGGTGGTATCTGGTCGTGAGGAGGCCCATTATGTGGAATCCCAGATCGGGTGCTACTCTGAGGCGTCAGGTTCGCTGGTCAATTGGGACAAGAGTGAAGTTTTCTGGATGGGGAAGGAGGGGGAGCAGTTCCCCCTTCCGGACGTGTTCCCCACGCCCGTACCAGAGATTCGAGTACTTGGCATTCATTTCGGCCCGGGTGATTATCCCAAGCTAAATTGGGAGCGCAGGCTGGTGAGTGCCACTCGGAAGGTGAAGGCCTGGAGACTCAACAAATTTGGAACATACATGGATATCCACAAATTTGTCAGAAAGATCAATATTAAGAGATACATGGTGGGTATCCATTCTAGTAACCAAATTTCTGGAAATGGCTACGTTCATTCGGGCCTTTCCAACGCCTCGTTGTTTAACCCTCCGGGAGGACTGGCACCTTCCCTGAAAGTTTTCAGGGATGTTCTACTGAGAGATTTGGAGACGATGGATATTAAGAAAGCCAAACTTAATAAAACCCTACAGGAAGGATTGGATTCTTTGTGCACTAACAAAAATTTAATCATAAGACCTGCAGATAAGGGGGGGGGCATTGTTGTGTTAGACAAGGTTGATTATTTGAAGGAAATGCATAATATTGTCGATGACACCAGTACGTACTGCATCTTACCTAGTGACCCCAAAAGTAAATATAAAAGGGACTTGGAGATTTTGGTGGAAAGGGGTGTGTTTGAGGGGATCCTTACACTAAAAGAAAAACTTTTCCTCATACCTAAAGCCCCCCGTACTCCGACGATATATTACCTTCCTAAACTTCATAAGGATCCTGTCTGCCCCCCGGGACGTCCTATAGTAAGTGGTATAGATTCCATCACGTCCCGGGTGGGCAGATATATTGATTTTTATTTACAGCCTCTGGTTAAAAAAATCCCTTCTTATGTTAGGGATTCAAAACATATTATGAATGTTTTATCTGGTATTCCACCTACTCCAGATATGTGGATGGTTACCATTGACGTCAAGTCCCTTTATACCATTATTCCCCATACATTGGGACTGGAAGCAGTTCAGCATTTCCTCGTAAGAGATTCAGGGTTACCGATTAGACAGGTGGACTACATTATGGCGCTATTAAAATTTGCTGCCGATTCCAACTATTTTTGGTTTGAAAATAACTTTTACAAACAGGTTACCGGAGTAGCCATGGGGGCCAAATACGCCCCTAGCTTGGCCAATCTATTTATGGCCAAGTGGGAGGAGGATGTCATCCATGTGCGGGATTTTTCCCAGATTGCCCTTTGGGCAAGATACATCGATGACATCCTCCTCCTATGGGCTGGCAGGTATGAGGATCTTACCAGCTTTATTTCCACACTCAATTCCAATCAGAGAGGAATAGAGCTAAAATATGAGGCAAGTCAGATCAGTGTCCACTACTTGGATTTAAATATTGAGATTAAGGCAGGCGGTTTTGTCACGTCCACTTATTTCAAGGACACAGATCGCAACGCCTTTATTCCAACTGACAGTTGTCATCATACCCCTTGGATTAAAGGTGTCCCCAAAAGCCAGTACTTAAGGTTGAGACGTAATTGTACCGATCCACAGGACTTCTCTGTTCAAGCAAGAGTATTAACCGACCGCTTCCTGGAGAAGGGTTACACTCAGGAAGAGCTAGAGGGAACCCTGAATCAAGTCCTTGCTATAGACAGGAAAGACATGTTGGTTGACAAGAAAAAAGATGAGGGTGCCGAGTTTTTGAATTGCACACCCTTCATTACAAATTATTCTGTCCAACATCGGTCCGTTTCCCATTTGATTCGGAAACATTGGCATATTGCAACTAATGATCCAATGCTGAAAGACATTTTGCCAGATAGGCCTAAAGTAATTTTTAGGGGAGTCCAGTCCCTGAGGAATAAAATCTCACTTAATGTGGTCGACCCCCCGACTGGGAGTAGAGGTTTCTTTGACCAACTTAAGGGGTATTACAAATGTAAAAGATGTAGAGTCTGCTCTCTGACCACCAACACTAGGAGGTGTGTAACAACGTTCACTTCCACTGTTACCAACAAAGAATTCAAAATTGTTCCATGCATAACTTGTGCATCTACGGGGGTGGTCTATTTGGTCCAATGCCCGTGCGGCCTACAATATGTAGGCCGGACCAAGAGGTCCTTTCAAATAAGAATAAACGAGCATATCACCAACATATTGGGAGGTTTCAGAGACCATTCAGTATCTAACCATTATAGACTCAAACACAACCGAGACCCTTCTAACACCTTATTCCTAGGGATCGATAAATTTAAACCCCACTGGAGGGGTAGTAACCTAGTGAGGGATATATCTCAGATGGAGATGGGTTGGATACACAGATTAAAATCATACACTCCGTTTGGTTTAAACATTGATACGGATGTCAATGCTTTTATTAACAATGCATAACTATGTATTCTTTATGAAAGGCACCCCTGGAAGTGGAAAAAGGGTTTTTTTCTATAAAAAATAGTTTTTCATTTTTTTCATATATTTTTTTCATATTTTTATATATATTTTTATTCTTTATTATATAAGAATACGTTTTTTTGTTTGTTTCTCCTCCCCCTTCCCCTTCCCTTTTTCACCCCACTTTTTCTTTTAAGTGACACTTAAGTTTATGGATGCGGTTATTCGTATTCCTAATCAAAAAAGGAAAAAGATTTTTTTCAAAAGTTAAAAAAGTTTTTCCCTTATATATGAATTAATAAAATAGATCTTTAGGTAGGTGAAGGGTTAAATATATTTAAATTAAGAATTTTTTATATTTTTTATTTATTCGTGGTAAAATGAATTTTTTTTTTCACTATTAATACTTTTTCACATTAATAGCACTATTATTAACTATGCATATTGGGGGTTTGATTACCCTCAGTTTTATTTGTATATTATACTCTAAATAATCACATTTAGTTATTAATTTTTTGTATTTTAGTTTGGAGTTCCAGAGAGGGTCACACTGGTTCTCTATGCACAGTACTCCAGTTTAGGTAGACACCAATTGACATGACCTTTATGCGGTTATATCTGGTTATAAATATTAGATGTAATTCTCTTCGAATATTGGGATGCCTTATTTAATTATAGTACCCATCACCTTCATGTGGTTTGAAGGGATTTGAAACTCTATCAGGTTATATTGGTTTATTTACCTCTTATTAACATTTTTATTATCTAAACCTCCTTCTAATATTCTGCAGGATGGTTTGTACCTCCGATGGAAGTTCTCTAGATGACCCTTATTTACCTTGGTAAATAGAGTATAGAAGCCCTAGGGGAGGGAGGTGTCCAAGGCCAGGGAGATCCCCGCCCCTCGTTCGAGTTTCTATCCGGGGATACATATATTTTAATTTTTGTTTGTTACAATTTTAATGAGCCCGTTATATTGGGTAGGAGAGAATGAGTGTAATTAAACTCGTTTTATATTTTTATTACTATCGTAGTTATAATGTCCTGGTTGCGTTGCGCCGCGCTCCTTGGTATGGGCATGTAACCTTACTTAAGATGGCGCTGTTCACATCCACTGGGCTGCCTTTCATAACGAGCGGTGGCTATTTAATGGTGCCTCACTGTCGAGAGCCCCACCCCCATTGATAACGTCCGCTTTGTGACGAAACGCGTCTGGGAGGCTGCGTCAGTGACGTCACCATGCTCGGGAGGAAGGGCTCCTGTTTGCCGGCCGGCATTTTCCATTTGTAAAACACACTGGCTGTTTTTATTCACTGCTGCTGTAAGTAGAATATTTTTAAAAAAAATTCTGGTATTGTACTTTATTACACTATATGCGTCCTCTTTTTTTATATACACTCCCTCCATTGGAGCGACTGTGGTTTATTGATCGTGACGCTGCGGACTCCTGATCTGAGATCCCTGGGGATACAAAGGCCGAGGCTGGGTTATAGCCATCTGCTTTGATTCCTTACCTTCTGGTAAGAGGCTTTAATTTCCAGGTGGAGGAATTTCACATACTGCATGCATGTCACCGGGTGTTGGAGAAATTTACATCCATCGTTTCATCATTGTGCCACATTATATGGAACTTGTGTCCTTGTACTTCCAAAGCGCATTTCTAGCCTCTGGATAAGAACCCACAGACTTTTTTCATTGCCATTACTTCTACCTTGAATAGGGGATTTGTTTAATTATTATCTTGGCGCAGCTTTTTGTTTTTTATGTTTATTTGTGTACTTCACACGTTAGCTGCTGCCTTGGTGTTTATTGTGTGTTAGCGCAGTTTTTTTGTTTCTCTACATGAACAATCAAACTCCCCACCCACACATCACACAATGATCTTCTTCCAATCCACATCCCCAGACAGACGCTCTGTCTCCGACAAGTACATTCTACACATAAACAGTATTTAGCATACATAATTAGAGGTCTGGGAGCAGACCTGGATTTACACCTTTACACAAGGGACAATGAACTGTCTAGGAGTAGATGCAATTAACACCTTTCAAAAGAATGTGTCCCCACATTGAATAGCCAACAACTTGTGATATCTCAAGACATCCTGCAAACATGAATTATGATTCACTTGCCACCCCATTTCCTGGCTCAATCTGTGCCCAAAAGTCACTCCTGTTACAATGCTCAACTACACTGCAGGGTGAATGCGCATCATGGGAAATGTAGTTCCAAAACATCTGGAGTGCCAAGGTTCACCATCACTGAACTATAAGCTTTTGACGAGGTGGTACCCCACTCCCCACCTCTTACACAAATATTACCAGGGAGACAGAGGAACGATGCTCCACATATTTTGGTCATACCCTAAGTTAACCCACTTCTGGGCATTAGTCAGAGAAATCACTAGGAAATTCACGGAATCCTGTTGATCCTGCCTTTTTCATGTTACATGTTTCCACCATCTCAGCCAACCTATATAAAAAAAACATTGGGCGACACCTTTTGAACGCTGCAAAGTCTTGCGTCCTGCTTAACTGGAAGAAACAACTACCGCCGACTATTGACAGGTGGCTTCATAAGGTGGGGGATATTAATAAAATGAAAGATCTAGTACTTACTGCGCAACATCAGCAGGAAATTACTCTAAGGCCTCGTACACACGACCGGGTTTCTCTGCAAAAAACAGCAAGAAAACTGCTTCTTGCCGAGATTGCCATTCGTGTGTACAAGGCATTCAGGTTTCTCGTCTGGAAATCTGGCCAGAATCTCCAAGAGAAAAAAAAAGAACCTGCTCTCTTTTTTCTCGTCGAGATTCTTGTTTGCCTGTTTCCAGACGAGAACCCCGAGAGTGTGTATATTTACCTGTCGCCGTGGAAACCCATGCATGCTCGAAATAACTTTCATGCATGCGCGGTAGCTTCCATGGCATAGGTAGGGTGAAGCAAGATGGCGGTGACAGCATTGAGTGTGACAAGCGCATGCTCATCGTACGCGATGACGTTACCGCGTTCTTTCCTTTCAAGAGAACCGCGGTTCATTTGAAATGAAAGTCAGTACACTCGGGAGGCAAGAGTTTCTTGCCAAGAAGAGCGTCAGGGAACACAACGTGTTTTTCCTGATGAGATTCTCGGTCGTGTGTACGAGGCCTAAAACTTGGGGCCTTTGGAATCAGTTTGTCCTTTGTGCAGAGGGTATGGCCCTTCTCAGAACATATCTCACCTAGGTGTTGCTGCTCTTAGTTATCCTGAACCAATGCCATCTCAGCCGAACACCGCAAACAGGCAAAAGATTTGTGTGAAAATGCAAACACCGTTCAAGTCTGTAGGACACGAACATGAAAAATCAAAAGTGCAAATTATTTTAAATTAGCACTTTTGATTTTTCATGTTCGTGTCCTATAGACTTGAACGGTGTTCACATTTTCACACAAATCTTTTGCCTGTTCGGGGTGTTCGGCTGAAATGTCCCAGGTACATCTGGGGTGCCAAGGTTCACCATCACTGTTATAGTTGGTCTCTTGGATTTTCATACAGACCGATGATTTCAGTGAAAATCTGAGGATATACTGTATTTGGGGAAGTGTAAACGTGTGCTTCAATTCCTTGTCCCATTTCCTCATGAACGGAAAATGTGATTGTTAAGCTGGGCAAGAGACAGCTTTTTTTAAATCACTGCTCCTGAAAAAACTGTTGTTTTTAAATCTTTTTTTTGCATTGATACATGTCCCCAGGGGCAGTACCTAGGCCCCCATACACTTTTTATGGCAATAGCTTGCATATAAGCCTTTTGGCTTATATACAAGTTATTGCCATGAAAAGTGTATGGGGACCCAGGTACTGCCCCTGGGGACATGTATCAATGCAAAAAAAGTTTTAAAAACAACCGTTTTTTCAGGAGCAATGATTTAAAAAATGCTTACAGTGAAACAATTAAAATTAAATATTCCTTTACATATCATTCCTGGGGGTCCCCTTAGTCTGTCTGTAAAGTGGCACATCTGTGTGATGTGTTTTACAGTCCCGCAGCAAAATTTAATTTCTAAAGGAAAAAAATGAATTTAACTGCTTGCCAACCACGCCACACACATGTATGTCAGCAGATTGGCACAGCTGCTCAAAGCAACGTGTATATACGTCGCTTTGAATTTTGCACTGTGCGGGCAGGCGCACGCCGCTGTTGGTGTGCGGGTGCCGCAAGCTCCATGACCGTGCCCGCGGGACGCACGGATTCGCTGTCCATTGGTGTCCTGCGATCATGTCATGGAGCTGCAGAATGGGGGATGCCTGTGTAAACAAGGCATCTCCCTGTTCTGCCTAGTGATAGGACACTGATCGTCTGCTCCCTGTCATCGGGAGCAGCGATCAGTGTCATGTCACAGGTAGCCCAGCCCCCACACAGTTAGAATCACTCCCTAGGACACACTTAATCCCTTCCTCACCCCCTAGTGGATAACCCCTTCCCTGCCAGTGCCATTTACACAGTAATCAGCACATTTTTTCTAGTACTGATCGCTGTATAAATGACAATGGTCCCAAATTAGCGTCAAAAGTGTCCGATGTGTCCGCCATAATGTCACAGTCACGATAAAAATCGCTGATCGCCGCCATTACTAGTAAAAAAAAATATATTAATAAAAATGCCATAAAACCATACCCTATTTTGTAGACGCTATAACTTTTGCGCAAACCAATCAATAAACGCTTCTTGCAATTTTTTTTACCAAAAATATGTAGAAGAATACATATCGGCCTAAACTTAGGAAAACATTTTTTATATATGTAGCACTATCCCTGAAGGAGCTGCTAGTATGTTTTGGGTGAATCTCCACCGTCTAGGGTACTGGATGAGAGCTGCAATGAAGTCAATGTCCACACGACAGGTGTGTTTTCTGTGCTTTTATTACCCAACAGGATAAACTTGTAAAATCAGTAGAAAGTGAAGGGATAGTAAAAGTGGAAGATGACAGATTCAGGTATAACTGGTTATGGAAACAGTCCTGCTTCCTACGACAACTTTCTTTACTACTCTAGCCAGAGTGAGTATAGTGCATCTGGATAGGCCTCTCTAACCAGCCTAGCAGCCAGAGGTGCTGATTTACCAAGCCTTTACTCCATGACTCATGGAGTAAAAGCAGGAGTAGCAGCCGTTTTGACATTTACTATTGAAATACGCTGCTAGTGCAGTGTATTTCAGTAGTTACTAAAGTGCTCAGTGCGCCCAGGAGAGGGCGCATGGTGCGCCTGATAGACCTGGCGCACGGCACATTGAAATGTAAATATAGGGGATTCGGGCGGGAGTTTATTAGGCGGGGAGGTGGGGTGATGCAGGGGAAGTGAAGTGACATGTGTTTGAATGTGTTTGGCGGGCTGAATTGAAAGTGAAAGTGATTTTTGGAAACCGATCCCCGTACGCTTGCACAGTGCGCCTGAACCTCGGGAGGTTCATTTTCACACTGGGCATGCGTACAGGGAAATTTCAGGGATTCCCGTGCGCCTTGTCAGTACGCCGAGAAAATCTTGGTAAATACCAAGCGGCGTACCCGTGATTGCGCTGCGTGACGCGGCGCACGGGAATCTCCGAGCGGTTTTCAGCCTGCGCTGACCATGAAGGGGAACTCCGCGCCAAATTTCAAACTTGAAACCGGCACGGGTCCCCCTCCAGGGGTACATTAGGCTCTTAGGCTTGGTCTGGAACGTGAGGGGTTAAACCCGCGCCGAAAATCGGCGTGGGGTTCCCCCCCAGATCCAAACCAAGCCCTCATCCCAGGCACGCAGTGTGGCCCGGACAGGAATGGGGGTGGGGATGGGCGAGCGCCCCCCCTCCTGAGCCGTACCAGACCGCATGCCCTCAACATGGGGGAGTGTGTGCTGTGGGGGAGGGGGGCACTGCCCCCCCACCACACAGCACTCTTGTCCCCATGTCGATAGGGACAAGAGCCTCTTCCCGACAACCCTTGCCATTGGTTGTCGGGGTATGCGGGCGGGGGCTAATCGGAATCTGCGAGCCCCTTTAATAAGGGGGCCCCCAGACGCCGGCCCCCCACCCTATGTGAATGAGTATGGGGTACATCGTACCTCTACCCATTCACCTGGGGGAAAATGTAAAGTAAAAAAACACACCACACAGAATAAAATAATTTATTAGTCAGCTCCGGGCCCCCCCTTTCTTCTTTAGCTCTTTCACAAGGGGGGGTTCTTCTCTCCCGATCTTCCGCCGGGGCCCTGGGCTTCGCTGATTTCTGCCGGGGGAAGGCGCCATCCCTTGGTCCTCTCCAGAGCCTTCCGCCGGGGCCCCCCACCCCATTTAAGCTCTTTTACATTAGGGAGCGGGGCATCCGGACTTCGGCGAGTTCTGCCGGGGGATGGCGCCTATCCCCCGGTCTTTCCGGTGCCTTCCGCCAGGGCTCCGGTCTTGTTCCTCGTCTTCTGCCGGGGGTGCGCCAACTCCCCGGTCTTTTATCTGCTTTCTTCTCTGTTCCCTCTTCTGCCTGGCTCCCCCGCGGAGCCAGGGCTTTCTTTCCGCTTCTTTCTTCTCTGTTCCCTCTTCTGCCTGTCTCCCCCGCGGAGCCCAGGGCTTTCTTCTCTGTTCCCTCTTCTGCCTGTCTCCTCCGAGAGCTCAGGGCTTTCTTTCCGCTGTCTCCTTCCTTCTCTTCCATTCGATGTTGACACGACGAGGTTCCGCGCTGACATGCCGTGTGAGCGGCGGGCATCGACTTATATAGGGCAATGCCACCATGTGACCTCAACCCATGTGACATCACATTCCCTGGGCATGATGGGAATGTGATGTCACATGGGTTGAGGTCACATGGTGGCATTGCCCTATATAAGTCAATGCCCACTGCTCACACGGCATTTCAGCGCCGGACCTCGTCGTGTCAACATCGAATGGAAGAGAAGGGAGAACACAGCGGAGACAAGCCCTGTGCTCCCGGAGGAGACAGGCAAAAGCGGAAGGCACCGCAGAAGCCCGGAGAGTGGCGCCCTCCGGCGGAAG
The DNA here is from genome assembly GCF_905171775.1 of Rana temporaria. Classification (NCBI taxonomy): domain Eukaryota; kingdom Metazoa; phylum Chordata; class Amphibia; order Anura; family Ranidae; genus Rana; species Rana temporaria. The sequence goes on from NC_053498.1 coordinate 46,249,726, forward strand.
ACAGCGGAGACAAGCCCTGAGCTCCCGGAGGAGACAGGCAGAAGCAGAAGGCACCGCAGAAGCCCAGAGAGTGGCGCCCTCCGGCGGAAGACAGCGGAGACAACCTCTGGCCCCCGCGGAGGAGCCAGGCAGAAGCGGAAGGCACCGCAGAAGCCCGGAGAGTGGCGCCCTCCGGTGGAAAATGACGAAGCCCGGAGCAGAAAACAGCCCGGGGGGGCTACAGCAGCACGCCCCCCCAGGCAGAAAACGACGAAGCCCGGAGCCCTCCCACATAGGCAAGGAGCCTCATGGCGAAGGGGGCTCCGGCAGAAAACAGCGTAGAAGACAAGGGGGGGGGGGGGGTAGGTGCACCCCCCTGCAGAAACCGACGAAGCCCGGGACCCTCCCCCATAAGCAAGGAGCTTCATGGTGAAGGGGGTCCCGGCAAAAGACGGCGAAGCCCGGGGCCTAATGGGGTGGTGGTAGGGGGCCCCGGCAGAAGACCCCCAGCTGACTAATAAATTAATTTTTAAATGTGTGTGGTGTATTATTTTTTTAATTTTTTTTCCCCAGGTGAATGGGTAGGGGTACAATGTACCCCATACTCATTCACATAGGGTGGGGGACCGGAATCTGGGGGCCCCCTTATTAGAGGGGGCTCTCAGATTCTGATAAGCCGCCCGCATACCCCCGACAACCAACGGCCAGGGTTGTCGGGAAGAGGCTCTTGTCCTTATCGACATGGGGACAAGAGTGCTTTGGGGTGGGGGGGCAGTGCCCCCTCCCCCACAGCACACACTCCCCCATGTTGAGGGCATGCGGTCTGGTACGGCTCAGGAGGGGGGGGGCGCTCGCTCGTCCCCGCCCCCATTCCTGTCCGGTCAGACTGCGTGCCTGGGATAAGAGCTTGGTCTGGATCTTGGGGGGGGGGTCCCCACGCTGGTTTTCGGCGTGGGTTTAACCCCTTATGTTCCAGACCAAGTCTAAGAGCCTGGTATGCACCTGGAGGGGAACCCACATTATTTTTATTTTTTGGGTCTGGAGATTTTTATTTTTAAAACTACGACCATAAAAAAGTTAATATACAAAATAAACTAAATAACACAAAACAAACAACACACACAAACCATCATACCACCCTCCAAGAAAATAACTGCAAAAAAACAAAAAAACAAAACACAACAACATTAGAACGGGTATTTACAACAGGCTCACTGGTACAAGAAAAAGTCTTTACAGTCCATCAGAAAAAGCTTGTCCAGATCATTGCCAAAAAAAAAAAAAAAAAAGGAACAAAACCAACTTAAAACGGCTCACTGGTACAGTAGGGAAATATTAAAGTCCATAAAAACCACTACTGTCCAGATCATCGCCAACCCACAACACACCCCACCACCAGAACAACAAATACCTACAACCCACGTATGAGCGAGAACATGATAATCAGACATGTCTGTAGCCTTATTTCAAAAATAAACTATAAACAAAATCTAAGGGGGGTGAGAAAGGAAAGTTGCCCCTACCCGTGGAGAGGGGCAGGGTCATGGCCTAAGGGGGCTGGAAGAGGAACCCCCTCCATAAATGGGCACACCTCTCAGGCCCGACCCTGCTCCTTTCCAGATCCCGCACCTTCACCAACTCCCGAAAGATATCGCCCACCACCTCATGCACAGACAGGATTTTGTCCCTAGTGGACACCAAACACCGAGCGTGCCAAGTGTAGTAAAGCACAACTACGCTGACTAAATAAAGTGACGATAACTCAAAACCCCTGCGGACCCCGAAGTCACCATACACCCGCTCAGCATAGGTCAGGGCCGGAAGGCGGGGGTAGCCAATGGCACCCCCTACCCCCGTAAGAACCTCCATGTTGAAGGGACATTGGACCAGAAAATGGTCCATGGTCTCCAATGTCCCTCCACATTCCCGTCGGGGACAGCCCCTGTCCCCTAGGTTCAGATATATGAGATTTGCACGGACGTACAGTCGTCCATGGAACGACCTCCATGCAAGATCCCAAAACTTGTTTGGAATTCTGGAAGAATTCAAGAGGGCTAACCCCTCCGTGAGGACCCTCTCAGGACAGTCCCTTAAAGACAGGGGCTTCAAAATGTCCGAGGCCATGACCCTCAGGTACAGCTCACGCCGACCCAGAGAGCCCACCTCAAGGGCAGTTATCCGCCACTGCCTCAGTGCCTTCAATGCCAGGGGGACGTAGGATGGGAGATACCCATGCGATCTCCTCAGATCGCCGGGCCTCCCCCCCTCCCCCCACCTCCTCAGGAACAGCAAGAGCCAGTCCTTGCATGAACATTCCCACCAGGAAGGTGCGTCCACAAAGATGGACTGCAAGTTGTACTTTACAAAAATGATGATGAAGAACACCACCGGGTTGACCATGTCCAACCCTCCTTGCCTTCGCTGGCGGTATGTGACCTCCCTCTTGATCAGGTTCAGTCTGTTTCCCCACAACAGCAGGAAGAACAGACCAGAGACCCGAGCATAGAGAGATGCTGGCAAAAGACACACGTAGCTCACAAAGAGAAACTCAGGCAGTAAGTACGTCTTGACCAAGCATACCCTTTCCCTCAGGGAAAGTTTCCAACCTCTCCAGGCCTTCACCTTCCGAGTGGCACTCACCAGCCTGCGCTCCCAATTTAGCTTGGGATAATCACCCGGGCCGAAATGAATGCCAAGTACTCGAATCTCTGGTACGGGCGTGGGGAACACGTCCGGAAGGGGGAACTGCTCCCCCTCCTTCCCCATCCAGAAAACCTCACTCTTGTCCCAATTGACCAGCGAACCTGACGCCTCAGAGTAGCACCCGATCTGGGATTCCACATAATGGGCCTCCTCACGACCAGATACCACCACCGAGACGTCATCCGCGTAGGCCACAACCTTCACTGCCGAAACCGGACCCCCGACAGGTCCCACCGGAACCCCCACAAGACGCTCGCAGTCTAGCCTCCTTACGAAGGGGTCAACCGCAAAGACGTACAGGAGGGGGCTCAACGGGCAGCCCTGCCGGACGCCAGAGTCCACAGAAAAGGCCCGACCCACCCAACCGTTGACAAGAGGGAAGCTCTCAGCTCCCCTATACAATACCTGTAGCCAATCAACAAATTGATCAGGCAGACCGTATCTCCTCAGAAGCAGCCAAAGGTACTCATGGTTCACCCGATCAAACGCCTTAGCCTGATCCAGTGCAAGCAGATACCGCTCGCTGCCATCAGCCCTGCACCTTTCCACAGCCTCCCGGACGTTCAGGACGGCACCAAAAGTGCCCCGGCCAGGAATTGTGCAGTGCTGAGAGGGAGACAGCATCCTGCCCGCCAAAGCAGACAGACGTGTAAACAAGATCTTTGCCAGTATCTTCCTATCTGTGGTAAGAAGGGCGATCGGACGCCAATTCTCCACCACAGACGGGTCTTTTCCCTTTGACAGAAGGATCAGAGCTGACCTTCTCATTGAGGGAGGCAGCAGGCCATAGGCCAAACATTCACGGTACACGTCCCTCAAATGAGGAGCCAAGAGGCTCTTAAAGGTTTTGTAAAACTCTGCCGTGAGCCCATCGGGCCCAGGCGACTTTTTAGATGCTAAAGAGCTGATAGCCTGCTCGACTTCAGCCACCGAGATCTCTTCTGTCAGAGAGTCAGGAAGGTCAGACCTCACTTCCAGTGGGGTCTCATCAAGGAATTCCCTGACTTTCTCCATGTCTAGAGGCCGCTTCTTCAGGAGGTCCGAAAAGTGGTCTCTGACGACACCCAGGATCCCTGATCTGGACCGGACCAGAGATCCCGAGGCATCCTTCAGGCCGTGTACGACCTTCGAACTCGCCGCCTCACCACAGCTCCTGTAGGGATCAGGAGAGATAAACTTCCCATAATCCCTCTCAAAAACCAGGGAGGCGAGACGGTCGTACTGACACTCCTTCATCTGCGCCTTCAGACCGGATATCTGTTCCCGAGAGCCCCCAGAGGACACCAGGCGGTCAAGCTGCCTGCGTAGTCTCTGGTAGGCCTGGTACTTGGAAGCTGCCCTGTACCCAGAGATTTCCCGGAAAAAGTCACCAGACCTCTTTTTAACTACTTCCCACCATTCAAGGCGGGAGCAGTTGCCCTCAAGGAGCGAGGTCTGGTCCAGGAAGAAAACCTCATAGGCTTCCCTAACCTCAGGATCCTCCAGTAGCGACCCATTCAGGCGCCACATACCCCTCCCTTTCTGAGGAGTGTCGGCGACATTCAGGGCCACAGATACCATACAGTGATCGGAGAACTCCACCGACTGCAGCTCTGGAGCCGAGCAAGCAGAGTCCCCCTTTAAAAAAAACCTATCTAATCTACTCTTAGAACTACCTCGGGAAAATGTGAAACCAGTGAGGTTGGGGAGGTGACGAACGTGCACATCCACCAACCCGGCCTCCCTCACTACGCTATTCAAAAAAGTACTATCATATCCCAGAGGGTTGGCGGCACCTGCCCGGTCTTTGGGCCTAGTGATCATATTGAAGTCACCACCAAAGATCACCTGCTGGGATGTAAAAAGATAAGGCTTAACCGCCGTAAGGAGGCTCTTCCTCTCCCTCTTAGTTTGAGGCCCATAAAAATTAATGAGCCGGAGGAATTGCCCCCTCACGACAGCGTCCACCACCAGACATCTACCAATCTCCACTTCAATCACTCGCCGGCAAGCCACCGAACCAGTCTTAAAAAGGACCGCAACACCACTGCAGGGCTCGGCCGCAAGAGACCAGAGGGAGGGCCCACATCTCCACTCCCTCTTTGCTAGATGCATCTCTGCCACAGATGCCAGCCAGGTCTCCTGCAAAAACAAAATGTCAGCTTCAACACGGCTGAGAAAATCAAAGGCCATAAAACGAGCTCGTGCAGAACGAATACTTGCGACATTAATGGTCGCAAGCCGTATTGGAGAGGGTACCGCCATCAAAATGATTGAAAGGGTCACGTTCTCCTTCATACTACATAATACATAAACCTATACACATATTTACACTTCCTCCTCCCCCTCGGAATCCGAGGAGGAGAGGACACCAAACGGGTTCCCCAGGGACACCCCACTTCGTGCCCCTGGGGGAACCCCACCCTTCACAGGGGACCTCCCGCCCCCAGATTTTACAGCCTTCCCCTTCTTCCTGCGTCTCACCTGCTCCCACTCCTGCCATCTCTCTGAGGTGACTACGCCACCCCCCTCCTCGGACCCGCTGCTCGAGATTTCCCTCTTAGATGAGGCTCGAGCAGCTTCCGTCTCCATGGCCACAAGGCCAGAGGAGACTTTGGGTCCAGAAGGGGGGGGGATGGGAGAGGCAGGAGGGGGGCCAGAGACAGGGGGGGGGACAGGAAGGGGATCGGCAGAAGAAGGGGGAGGGGGGGGGACGGGACTTGGGAGGGGGGGGACGAGGGGGGGGGGACGGGGATGGGAAGATGAGGGGGGGCTGCATGGGGAGGCAGATAGAACAGGTGGAGGGGGGGGGATCGGCCCTGCAACTAAAGGAGGGGAAAGCCGGGGCCCCGGACCCTCAGGCCCGGGACCCCCAGGCCTCCCCGACTCCTCCCCACCGGCTTCGCCTTCCGGAGGATCGGGAGCCTCCTGGCCAACTGAGCCCGTATCTCCCGGGGGGGGAGCCCCTCGCCCACGCCTGCCCCGCCTTCTTTGAGGCTGTGGGCCTGTTGGTCCCTCCGGAGGGGCATTAGGGGCCCCAGGATCCCCACCCCCCCGGCCATCACTCGCCGGGGGGGCTTCGGCCGCTCCCGGCCCGGGAGGTCCCCCCCCTGAGGAAGAACCCCGATATGCTTTGGGGCACCTGCTAAACGGGTGCCCCATCTCACCACACAAGTTGCAGCATATCTTCCCACATGACTCGGACAGGTGGCCAAACTCGTGGCACCGGCCACATCTGACCACCGTGCAGTCCGAGCTCATGTGGGTCGGGCTGCCGCACTTGAAGCAACGACGGGGCTGTCCCGGGTAGAAGGCCAGGATCCGGTCTCTGCCCAGGAAGGCGCTGCCAGGGAGGTGGGCAACACTGTTGCCCTCCCTCTTAAGCCGTATCCTGGCCAACCAAGCCCCGGTCCAGACCCCGCGCTCATCAAGGTTCTTCCTCAGGGGGGTCTGCAACTGCCCGTACCTCCCAAGCCAGGTGGCAATGTCCTCCGGAGGGAGCGACTCATTCCTCACCAGGATGGTGATGTTCTTAACCTCCTCCTGCCTGGAGATGGGAATGAGCCTGTACCTCTTCCAAGGGTCAACGCCCCTCACCAGCCCAAAGCTGGTGATGAAGCGTTCCATACACACGGGAGTGACAAAACTGATGTCAAACTCCCGTGTGTTGGTGGGGTGGATGACAGCAAAAAGGTCACCCACCCCAAAACCCAAGGAGAGTACCAGGTCCACCACCTCACCTCGGGCGGGGCAGGGGTCCGGACCCTCGTACCGAAGCTGGACAACATTCCTACGCCTCCTCTCTGGACCACCTGTACCCCTCGTCCACGCCGACCCCTGCGTCCTCTCCTGGTCAGCAGGGGGGGCGCGGAAATTCTGGGCGCCAAACCGGCTGTACAGGTGGTCCAGAGGGGCACGAGAGCCCGCCACCTGGGCGAAAGAACGACCCCCCTTTAGGGCAGATAATAAGTTGGCCTCCGGAGACCCCCGAAAGATGTTCTCCGGAAGCGGGGCACCCCCCTCAGCACCCCCAGAAGTGGGGGGGAGCGGGGGGGCCCCCATCCCTGCCGGTGGTGTTGCACCCACCCCCACTGAACTACCCTGACCTCCCTGACCCACCACCCTTGGCCTGACTACAGGCCCCTCCCCCCCTGGGGCCACAGCAGAGGGGGGTACCTCCCCCACCAAACTCCCCCAACCAGACCCCTCTGCGACCTCACCAGCCCCTTGGGACTCAACCCGTATTGGGGGGATGCCCCCCTGGGACCCCTCCAACTGCCGGATAAAGTCATAAGCTGCACAGTCCACCGGGAGGGGTCCCACCTGACATTCCCCCCACCCCGCCTGTCCTGCAGGGAGCCCCTCGGGGCTTGTGGTAATGTCCATGGGGACCTGGGGGGGTGGCAGCTTACCGTCCATGTTACCGTCCATATTACCGTCCATAACTTGCCGGGGGTGCCTGGAGGTGCCTGCTGCAGCATCCGGGACTAGGCACCCCTGCACCCCCGGCCTCTCATCCCCCAGGTCCTCCAAGCCGGTGACACCAGCCGCAGATTCGCAGAGAGGCACTTCCGATCGCGGGGGGGCACTTCCGGTCGCGGGGGGTGTACTTCCGGTCGCGGGGGGGGTGCACTTCCGGTCGCGGGGGGTGCACTTCCGGTCGCGGGGGGTGCACTTCCGGTCGCGGGGGGTGCACTTCCGGTTCGCGGGGGGTGCACTTCCGGTTCGCGGGCGGTCACTTCCGGGTCCCGAGCACTGGATGGGAGCTGGCCACATCCCCCTTCCCTGAAAAGGGGTTGGTTCCCACTGGGGAATGTGGCCTCAGCTGCTCCTCCCCCAGCAGCCGGCGCCATCTTGGTCACACTACACACCAGCTGTTTGCCTGAAGCTGACTTTGTTATTATACCTCCACCATGCACCTGCCCCTCTCCCGGTGACATAGCAGCTGCAGGAGCAGTCCCTGACACTTTCACTGCCAGATCATCCCGCTCTACTGCACGCTGAGGGGTCATGGAGGCCGGCACATGGTGGGCCCCAGCTGTGGCAGCGTGACCATCCTGAGGGAGCCTGGGCATGCTGACCCGAAGACACCGGGGGGGTACCTCCGGCGGCGCCTGGGCCCTGCGGCCTCCTGGATCACTGGGCTCCCCTGTCATAGCCAACCCCCCAGCCCCTTTTTTCACGGACCGAGGGATCGGCTCTCGGGAGCCCTCCCCAGGTTTTATGGCCTTACTGGGCCCTGCACCACCAGAGCTTCCACCCCCCCCACTACACCCAGGCTCTCCTGACTTCCCCGGCTGCTTGGAGGGTTGGGACCCCGACCGCCCGCTGCTCCTCCTTGCCGTCTGACTTCCTTCCTGGCTGGCCTGCTGGAGGGTCTTCCTGAGCTCCTCAAGGAAAGCAACTTCTCCAGCCCCACGTTCAAAAAATCCCCCAAGATAATCCCAAATCTCCTTCACCTGCAGCCGGTGGGTGTTAATGGCCTCCCTGTACTCCGACCTCTTACTACTAGAGCACCTGTCCCTCTTGTCCCTCAGGCCTGCGAGAGCTGTCATTTTTTCCACGCAGGCCTGGGCTATCCTAACCAGCAGGGACTTGATCTTATCACACCTCTTCCTGGCTTTGGCCTCAGTCTCACCTGGTAGTGTGGTGGTCCAGTCTAAGAGACCCTGCTGGGTGCCCAGGAAGAGGCGGTCATCCCTGCTGATCTTCGTCTGGCTGGAGGAGGGCAGGTGCTGCTGGTTACTCCGGAGGCCAGAGGCAGGTCCTTCTCCTGGGCTGAGGGAGGCCATCCCTCCCCTCTTCCGGGGCCTGGGGCTGGGGCTGGAGGCTGGTCCTGGTGGCTGGATCCTCTGGAACACAGGAGCTCTGGAAGACAGGTCTTCTCTCTACTCCAGCAGGAAGTGGAATGACCAAACTGGGAGGAGCTGGAAGCTTTTTTGGTCTGGAGTTCCCTTTCATGAACAGCGATCTGTCATTTACCCATGTCAGTCCCACCCCCCTTTAGTTAGAACACACCCAGGGAACATATTTAACCCCTCCCTCGCACCTAGTGTTAACCCCTTCCCTGCCAGTGGCATTTTTATAGTAAGCAATGCATTTTTATAGCACTGATCGCTAGAAAAATGCCAATGGTTCCAAAAAAGTGTCCGATGTGTCCACCATAATGTCGCAGTACCGATAAAAATCACTGATCGCTGCAATAACTAGTTAAAAAAAAATTAACAAAAATGACATATTTTGTAGACGCTATAACTTTTGCCAAAACCAATCAATAAATGCTATTTGCGATTTTTTGGAACCACAAAGATGTAGAATATGTATCGGCCTAAACTGAGGGATTTTTTTATTTTTTAGAATATATATTTTTGGGGATATTTATTATAGCAAAAAGTCAAAATTATTCTTTTTTTTTTTTAAATTGTCGCTCTATTTTTGGTTATAGCTCTAAAAAAAAAAAAAAACGCAGAGGTGATCAAATGCCACCAAAATAAAGCTCTCTTTGTGGGAAAAAAAAGGTTGCCAATTTTGTTTGGGAGCCACGTCGCACGACTGCGCAATTGTCAGTTAAAGCGACGCCGTGCCGAATCACAAAAACTGGCCCGGTCATTGACCAGCAATATGGTCCGGGGCTCAAGTGGTTAAAAAATAACAAAACACTAAAGTTAGCCCAATTTTTGGTGATAATGTGAAATATGATGTTACACCGAGTAAATAGATACCTTTCATGTCACGCTTTAATATTGCACACACTCATGGAATGGGGCCAAAATTCAGTACTTTAAAATCCTCATAGGCGACCCTTTTATCTATTTACTCGGTGTAACATCATCTTTCACATTATCACCAAAAATTGGGCTAACTTTAGTGTTTTGTTAATTTTTAACCACTTGAGCCCCCAGACCATATTACTGGTCAATGACCAGGCCAGTTTTTGTGATTCGGCACTGCATCGTTTTAACTGACAATTGTGCGGTCGTGCGACGTGGTTCCCAATCAAAATTGTCGTCCTTTTTTTCCCCACAAATAGATTATTAAATGTGCGTGTTCACTTCTGACTGTAAGGACAGGGGCATTTTAATTATTATTATTATTTATTTTTGTTACGAAATAATTCACCAAGACCCTTCAGGCTGGAAAGCATGAGTTCAGGGGGAAAAAAAACAGCTCTCATGCCATTGCAGCTTTGTTCCTACATGTGTGATGAACTGAGTCTGCTCAGACACTTAGAAAAAAATTACCTTTCTTTTTAAAAGGTGAAAATCACTTGGATGCTCATAGAGCTTGGTTGGGTTATTTCCAGGTGTAAGCACTTACAAGCTCACCCAAACTAGAGACTGAAATTTGTTCATGTGATTTCAATTGCTTCATTACTAGCACATGTTATAAAAAGCGTGGATCGATCAGTCCTCAGCTGCCCTCATAGGGGCAGGCAGGCAGGAATGCTGTTGCTAAACAGAAATGTGGTTTGTTGCATGGTTTTTATATTTTGCCAATGGTTTTTGTTTATTTTTAAATGATGTTCACTTTGATGTATTTGTCTCTGCTGCCTTATTTTATGAAAAATTTGTGAAGATGTTGCGACGTTAAACCTATGTTTATTTTAATTTTTGAAATGTATTTTTGTTTGTGTGTTTGTTTGTCTTTTTTTGCTTTCCTTGTTTTGTTGACCAATAAAAATTACTTTAAAATTTAGAAGTTTTGTTTTTTGTTACTTTTTCATGCTACATATTTTGACAGCTGCAGCTGAAATAGGTTTGGGCCTAACAAATTATGTGTGATTTTTGTCTAAGCTTCTTTCCTGGTGTGTAATCATGAAATGTTTGCCATGTTTATTCTCCATGACTTTAAAGACAAAGTGGTAAGTATTTTCGTTTTACTGCAGTGGTCCTCAGCCCTCAAGTACCCCCAACAGGACATGTTCTGTGGATTTCTCTTATCAAGAATTGCTGTCCAGACTGTATTTTAAAGCACATGTGCAAGATGAAGGAAAACCTGCAAACATGGCCTGTTTGCAGGGGGCTATTGGTGGACAGGCTTGAAGTGCTGATTTACAGCACTGTGCTTAAATCTAGCGCAAGGCAATCCTATTCTAATTGTACGTGTTTGAGGGAAGCCAAGTGAGTGTTAGAACCCCTGCTTGTGTTTTTTTGGGGTTGAGCTTTGTGTCCCTTTTCTTAAAATTGGCTTCACTTCCTGTCACACAGCTGAACAGGAAGTGAGGTTAAAACCCTACCAGTGTCTTTTCTTGGGAACACAGATCAATCTAACTAGTGTCCCCATTAAGCAAATTGCACTCCAGCACTGCTGTGTACACCCCAAATCATGGGTCTTCAAACTACGGCCCTCCAGTTGTTCAGGAACTACAATTCCCATCATGCCTAGTCATGTCTGTGAATGTCAGTGATAGCAACCGTCAATAGCAACCATTCCATAGCAACCGTCCATAGCAACCAGTCCATAGCAACCAGTCCATAGCAACCAGTCCATATAGCAACCAGTCCATAGCAGCCGTCCATAGCAACCAGTCCATAGCATCCAGTCCATAGCAACCGGTCCATAGCAACAGTCCATAGCAACCAGTCCATAGCAACCAATCCATAGCAACCAGTCCATAGCAACCAATCCATAGCAACCAATCCATAGCAACCTGTTCATAGCAACCAGTCCATAGCAACCAGTCCATAGCAACCGGTCCATAGCAACAGTCCACAGCAACCAGTTCATAGCAACCGTCCATAGCAACCAGTCCATAGCAACCGTCCATAGCAACCAGTCCATAGCAAGCTGTCAAGGCCTCATGGGATGTGTAGTTCTACAACAGCTGGAGGGCCGTAGTTTGAGGATCCCTGCCCCAAATGATTATTTAGTTTGGGGTTTAGTAAAGGCAAAGCCACTCTGCAGTACAAGCATAGTTGCTGAAAATCAGAGAGGAAGCACTCACGGTTTTAACATCCAATCCTGTAGAAGCAAAGTTGTTTTGTTTTCTTCCTTGCTTGTCCACTTGTAGTGCAAAGTGGATTTGCCTTTAGTAAATGGACCCCAAAGTCCAAGATCCCTAATAATTTGGGGTGTACACAGCAAAATGCTAGAGTGCAATTTACATAATGGGAAACTATTTAGATTGATCTCTGTGTCCCCAAGAAAAGATATTAGTAAGGTTTTACCCTCACTTCCTGTTTGGCTATGTGACAAGAAGTGAATGAATTTGAATTAGAAAGGGTGAAGACACCTCACAAATGTTGTCACTGTCAGGGGTGCAGACATCCCCAAAAAAATAGCAGATACTACTTATTTGCAAATTAATCATTTTTTATTTAACATTGGGTGATGTTTGTGGGTGGCCTTAACACACACATTCCTATATATTAGCAATGCTGTATCCTGGCCTATTGTCATGGTTATATTTTCTTAGGCCTCTCAATAAAACTCTCTGAAATTTGTGTTTAAACTAGAACTATAATCAACACTTTTTATTTTCTTTAATTTTGGATAGAGTGAGGGAGGGTTATAGGCCCTGTCAGTTTATTTTGTATTTTCTGTGTCCAATTGGGGAGATTTGCCTTCACTTCCTGCCCCATAGCCAAACAGGAAGTGAGAGAAAAACTATGCGAATTAAGGGAGTCCAGTAACCCCCTCCCCCCCAGAACTAGTGTGTGCCCTGAAAATTCCTGGGCGGGTCATACAAAAACAGGGTGTGGCTTTGACAGGAAGGGGTGGGTCATTTTTCTATTAGGAGGTGCAGAAATGTAGTCAGGCCTAGGGCAGCACAAATCCTAAATATACTACTGCATATTAGGGCTTATTTAGACAGGATCCGATTTACAGCATGTTTTTATAGTGTGGCAGGAAACCCACGCAGGCACAGGGAGAACATGCAAACTCCATGCAGATGGTATACACCCCAAATCATGGGTCTTCAAACTACGGCCCTCCAGTTGTTCAGGAACTACAATTCCCATCATGCCTAGTCATGTCTGTGAATGTCAGTGATAGCAACCGTCCATAGCAACCATTCCATAGCAACCGTCCATAGCAACCAGCCCATAGCAACCAGTCCATAGCAATCGTCCATAGCAACCAGTCCATAGCATCCAGTCCATAGCAACCGGTCCATAGCAACCGGTCCATAGCAACCAGTCCATAGAAACCATCCATAGCAACCAGTCCATAGCAACCCGTCCATAGCAACCTGTCCATAGCAACCAGTCCATAGCAACCAGTCCATAGCAACCGGTCCATAGCAACAGTCCATAGCAACCAGTCCACAGCAACCAGTTCATAGCAACCGTCCATAGCAACCAGTCCATAGCAAGCTGTCCATAGCAACCGGTCCATAGCAACCGGTCCATAGCAACCGTCCATAGCAACCAGTCCATAGCAAGCTGTCAAGGCCTCATGGGATGTGTAGTTCTACAACAGCTGGAGGGCCGTAGTTTGAGGATCCCTGCCCCAAATGATTATTTAGTTTGGGGTTTAGTAAAGGCAAAGCCACTCTGCAGTACAAGCATAGTTGCTGAAAATCAGAGAGGAAGCACTCACGGTTTTAACATCCAATCCTGTAGAAGCAAAGTTGTTTTGTTTTCTTCCTTGCTTGTCCACTTGTAGTGCAAAATGGATTTGCCTTTAGTAAATGGACCCCAAAGTCCAAGATCCCTAATAATTTGGGGTGTACACAGCAAAATGCTAGAGTGCAATTTACATAATGGGAAACTATTTAGATTGATCTCTGTGTCCCCAAGAAAAGATATTAGTAAGGTTTTACTCTCACTTCCTGTTTGGCTATGTGACAAGAAGTGAATGAATTTGAATTAGAAAGGGTGAAGACACCTCACAAATGTTGTCACTGTCAAGGGTGCAGACATCCCCAAAAAAATAGCAGATACTACTTATTTGCAAATTAATATTTTTTTATTTAACATTGGGTGATGTTTGTGGGTGGCCTTAACACACACATTCCTACATATTAGCAACACTGTATCCTGGCCTATTGGCATGGTTATATTTGCTTAGGCCTCTCAATAAAACTCTCTGAAATTTGTGCTTAAACTAAAACTATAATCAACACTTTTTATTTTCTTTAATTTTGGATAGAGTGAGGGAGGGTTATAGGCCCTGTCAGTTTATTTTGTATTATCTGTGTCCAGTTGGGGAGATTTGCCTTCACTTCCTGCCCCATAGCCAAACAGGAAGTGAGAGAAAAACTATGCGAATTAAGGGAGTCCAGTAACCCCCTCCCCCCCAGAACTAGTGTGTGCCCTGAAAATTCCTGGGCGGGTCATACAAAAACAGGGTGTGGCTTTGACAGGAAGGGGTGGGTCATTTTTCTATTAGGAGGTGCAGAAATGTAGTCAGGCCTAGGGCAGCACAAATCCTAAATATACTACTGCATATTAGGGCTTATTTAGACAGGATCCGATTTACAGCATGTTTTTATAGTGTGGCAGGAAACCCACGCAGGCACAGGGAGAACATGCAAACTCCATGCAGATGGTATCACAGGCAGGATTCGAACCAGCGACCATTTTGCTGCTAGGTCAAAGTGCTATACACTACACCACTGTGCTGAACGAACATGATTGCAGCTGAAAGCATGAGATCTTTTTTTTTTTTTCCAATACCATGCTTTCCAGCCTTATTGACCCCGCCTCTCTCCATAAAGAGGACCTGTCACACACTAGTCCTATTACAAGGGATGTTTACATTCCTTGTAATAGGAAGAAAAGTGATCCAAAATAAAAAAAAGTGACAAAAAAGTGCAAGAAGAAAAATATGAGGTAAAAAATAATAAAAAAATAAATAAAACGCCCCTGTCCCTAGAAGCTCGCACTCAGAAGCGAATATGCATGTAAGTCCCGCCCACATATGTAAACACCATTCAAACCACACATGTGGTATTGACGCGTGCGTTGGAGCGAGAGCAATAATTCTAGCCCTAGACCTCCTCTGTAACTCTGAACTGGTCACCTGTAAAAAAAAATCAAGCATCGCCTATGGATATTTTTATGTCCCGAAGTTTGGCGCCATTCCCTGAGTGTGTACAATATTAAAGCGTGACAAGTTAGGTATCTATTTACTCGGTTTAACATCATCTTTCACATTATCCATAAAAATTGGGCTAACTTTACTGTTTTGTTATTTTTTAATTCATGGACCGTGTTTTTTTTTTGGGCCAAAAAAAAAAGGCGTTAGAAAAATTATTCTGCAAATACCGTTGGAAATCAAATAAAAAATTACCGCCACTTTATTCCCTAGGGTGTCTGCTAAAAAATTATAGATAATGTTTGGTGGTCCCGAGTAATTTCACAGGAACAAAATATAATTTTTACATGAAGGAGAGAAGTGCCAGAAAAGGCGCGGTATGGAAGTGGTTAAAGTGAAATAATAAAAGTGAAATATTTCTTTAAATTTCATACAGGGGGGAGGGGGTTTACACGCATGTTTCCCATGCTTAGAACTGTCCCTGTACAAGATGTCATTTCTGAAGTGAAAAAAAAAGTAATTTTAAAGTACTCATGGCTATAAAGAATACAGTCATTGCTCATTAAAACAAAAAAAAACAAAGAATGTATGGGGGTCCCCCCAAATTAAATTACCGGGCCCTTCAGGTCTGGAATGGATATTAAGGAGAACCCCGCCGTAAAAACAAAAAAAAAAGCCCTTCAGGTCTGGTGTGGATTTTAAGGGGAACTCCACCCCAAATAAAAAAAGAAATGGCTTGGAGTCCCCCTAAAAATGCACACCAGACCCTTATCCGAGCACGTTGACCTGGCCGGCCGCAGAAAAGAGGGGGGGACAGAGTGCGGCCCCCCCTCTCCTGAACCGCACCAGGCCACATGCCCTCAACATGGGGAGGGGGACAAGGGCCTCATCCCCACAACCCTTGCCCGGTGGTTGTGGGGGTCTGCGGGCGGGGGGCTTATCAGAATCTGGAAGACCCTTTTAACAAAGGGGACCCCCAGATCCCGGCCCCCCCCTATGTGAAATGGTAATGGGGTACATTGTACCCCTAACCATTTTACCAAAAAAAAGTGACAAAAGTGTGAAAAATTACAGTAGCCGGTTTTTGACAATTCCTTTAATAAAATTTTCTTTCTGCGGTTCCTTCTTCTTCTTTCATTCGGGTTTCTTCCTCTGCTTCTTTCTTGGGTCTTCTCGTCCACATCTTGCCATCTTGCCGTCTTCTCCCATCTTCTTCTCTGTCCGTCGACCTTCTCATCCACATCTTCTTGATCTTCTGGGTGCTGCGCTTGAAATTGAAGATCCCGCCGTGTTGCCGCTCCTGGGACCCACCCCCCTCTGACGCCACAGGTTAACTCATATGAAAGTCCGCGTGTGGCATATGTGCGTCAGAGGGGGGGCGGGGTCACATGAGTGTGACGCGGCGGGAACTTCAATTGGAAGCTGCTGCGGCTTTTTCTTCTCCGGATGCCATATTTTGTAGACGCTATAACTTTTGCCAAAACCAATCAACAAATGCTATTTGCGATTTTTTGGAACCAAAAAGATGTAGAATATGTATCGGCCTAAACTGAGGGATTTTTTTATTTTTTAGAATATATATTTTTGGGGATATTTATTATAGCAAAAAGTCAAAATTATTCTTTTTTTTTTTTTTTTAAATTGTCGCTCTATTTTTGGTTATAGCTCTAAAAAAAAAAAAAAAACGCAGAGGTGATCAAATACCACCAAAATAAAGCTCTCTTTGTGGGAAAAAAAAGGTTGCCAATTTTGTTTGGGAGCCACGTCGCACGACTGCGCAATTGTCAGTTAAAGCGACGCCGTGCCGAATCACAAAAACTGGCCCGGTCATTGACCAGCAATATGGTCCGGGGCTCAAGTGGTTAAAAAAAAACAAAACACTAAAGTTAGCCCAATTTTTGGTGATAATGTGAAAGATGATGTTACACCGAGTAAATAGATACCTTACATGTCACGCTTTAATATTGCACACACTCATGGAATGGGGCCAAAATTCAGTACTTTAAAATCCTCATAGGCGACCCTTTTATCTATTTACTCGGTGTAACATCATCTTTCACATTATCACCAAAAATTGGGCTAACTTTAGTGTTTTGTTAATTTTTAACCACTTGAGCCTCAGACCATATTACTGGTCAATGACCAGGCCAGTTTTTGTGATTCGGCACTGCGTCGTTTTAACTGACAATTGCGCGGTCGTGCGACGTGGTTCCCAATCAAAATTGTCGTCCTTTTTTTCCCCACAAATAGATTATTAAATGTGCGTGTTCACTTCTGACTGTAAGGACAGGGGCATTTTAATTATTATTATTTATTTTTGTTACGTAATAATTCACTAAGACCCTTCAGGCTGGAAAGCATGAGTTCAGGGGAGAAAAAAAACAGCTCTCATGCCATTGCAGCTTTGTTCCTACATGTGTGATGAACTGAGTCTGCTCAGACACTTAGAAAAAAATTACCTTTCTTTTTAAAAGGTGAAAATCACTTGGATGCTCATAGAGCTTGGTTGGGTTATTTCCAGGTGTAAGCACTTACAAGCTCACCCAAACTAGAGACTGAAATTTGTTCATGTGATTTCAATTGCTTCATTACTAGCACATGTTATAAAAAGCGTGGATCGATCAGTCCTCAGCTGCCCTCATAGGGGTAGGCAGGCAGGAATGCTGTTGCTAAACAGAAATGTGGTTTGTTGCATGGTTTTTGTTTATTTTTAAATGATGTTCACTTTGATGTATTTGTCTCTGCTGCCTTATTTTATGAAAAATTTGTGAAGATGTTGCGACGTTAAACCTATGTTTATTTTGATTTTTTAAATGTATTTTTGTTTGTGTGTTTGTTTGTTTGTTTGTCTTTTTTTGTTTTTCTTGTTTTGTTGACCAATAAAAATTACTTTAAAATTTTGAAGTTTTGTTTTTTGTTACTTTTTCATGCTACATATTTTGACAGCTGCAGCTGAAATAGGTTTGGGCCTAACAAATTATGTGTGATTTTTGTCTAAGCTTCTTTCCTGGTGTGTAATCATGAAATGTTTGCCATGTTTATTCTCCATGACTTTAAAGACAAAGTGGTAAGTATTTTCTTTTTACTGCAGTGGTCCTCAGCCCTCAAGTACCCCCAACAGGACATGTTCTGTGGATTTCTCTTATCAAGAATTGCTGTCCAGACTGTCTTTTAAAGCACATGTGCAAGATGAAGGAAAACCTGCAAACATGGCCTGTGGGGGGGGGGGGCTATTGGTGGACAGGCTTGAAGTGCTGATTTACAGCACTGTGCTTAAATCTAGCGCAAGGCAATCCTATTCTAATTGTGGGTGTTTGAGGGAAGCCAAGTGAGTGTTAGAACCCCTGCTTGTGTTTTTTTGGGGTTGAGCTTTGTGTCCCTTTTCTTAAAATTGGCTTCACTTCCTGTCACACAGCTGAACAGGAAGTGAGGTTAAAACCCTACCAGTGTCTTTTCTTGGGAACACAGATCAATCTAACTAGTGTCCCCATTAAGCAAATTGCACTCCAGCACTGCTGCGTACACCCCAAATCATGGGTCTTCAAACTACGGCCCTCCAGTTGTTCAGGAACTACAATTCCCATCATGCCTAGTCATGTCTGTGAATGTCAGTGCATTACAAGGCCTCATGGGATGTGTAGTTCTACAACAGCTGGAGGGCCGTAGTTTGAGGATCCCTGCCCCAAATGATTATTTAGTTTGGGGTTTAGTAAAGGCAAAGCCACTCTGCAGTACAAGCATAGTTGCTGAAAATCAGAGAGGAAGCACTCACGGTTTTAACATCCAATCCTGTAGAAGCAAAGTTGTTTTGTTTTCTTCCTTGCTTGTCCACTTGTAGTGCAAAGTGGATTTGCCTTTAGTAAATGGACCCCAAAGTCCAAGATCCCTAATAATTTGGGGTGTACACAGCAAAATGCTAGAGTGCAATTTACATAATGGGAAACTATTTAGATTGATCTCTGTGTCCCCAAGAAAAGATATTAGTAAGGTTTTACCCTCACTTCCTGTTTGGCTATGTGACAGGAAGTGAATGAATTTGAATTAGAAAGGGTGAAGACACCTCACAAATGTTGTCACTATCAGGGGTGCAGACATCCCCAAAAAATTAGCAGATACTACTTATTTGCAAATTAATAATTTTTTATTTAACATTGAGTGGTGTTTGTGGGTGGCCTTAACACACACATTCCTACATATTAGCAACACTGTATCCTGGCCTATTGGCATGGTTATATTTTCTTAGGCCTCTCAATAAAACTCTCTGAAATTTGTGCTTAAACTAGAACTATAATCAACACTTTTTATTTTCTTTAATTTTGGATAGAGTGAGGGAGGGTTATAGGCCCTGTCAGTATATTTTGTATTTTCTGTGTCCAATTGGGGAGATTTGCCTTCACTTTCTGCCCCATAGCCAAACAGGAAGTGAGAGAAAAACTATGCGAATTAAGGGAGTCCAGTAACCCCCTCCCCCCCCAGAACTAGTGTGTGTGTGTGTATGTGCCCTGAAAATTCCTGGGCGGGTCATACAAAAACAGGGTGTGGCTTTGACAGGAAGGGGTGGGTAATTTTTCTATTAGGAGGTGCAGAAATGTAGTCAGGCCTAGGGCAGCACAAATCCTAAATATACTACTGCATATTAGGGCTTATTTAGACAGGATCCGATTTACAGCGTGTTTTTATAGTGTGGCAGGAAACCTACGCAGGCACAGGGAGAACATGCAAACTCCATGCAGATGGTGTCACGGGCGGGATTTGAACCAGCGACCCTTTTGCTGCTAGGTCAAAGTGCTATACACTACACCACTGTGCTGAACGAACATGATTACAGCTGAAAGCATGAGATCTTTTTTTTTCCAATACCATGCTTTCCAGCCTTATTGACCCCGCCTCTCTCCATAAAGAGGACCTGTCACACACTAGTCCTATTACAAGGGATGTTTACATTCCTTGTAATAGGAAGAAAAGTGATCCAAAATAAAAAAAAGTGACAAAAAAGTGCAAGAAGAAAAATATGAGGTAAAAAATAATAAAAAAATAAATAAAACGCCCCTGTCCCTAGAAGCTCGCACTCAGAAGCGAATATGCATGTAAGTCCCGCCCACATATGTAAACACCATTCAAACCACACATGTGGTATTGACATGTGCGTTAGAGCGAGAGCAATAATTCTAGCCCTAGACCTCCTCTGTAACTCTGAACTGGTCACCTGTAAAAAAAAATCAAGCATCGCCTATGGATATTTTTATGTCCCGAAATTTGGCGCCATTCCCTGAGTGTGTACAATATTATAGCGTGACAAGTTAGGTATCTATTTACTCGGTGTAACATCATCTTTCACATTATCCATAAAAATTGGGCTAACTTTACTGTTTTGTTATTTTTTAATTCATGGACCGTGGTTTTTTTTTGGGCCAAAAAAAAAGGCGTTAGAAAAATTATTCTGCAAATACCGTTGGAAATCAAATAAAAAATTACCGCCACTTTATTCCCTAGGGTGTCTGCTAAAAAATTATAGATAATGTTTGGGGGTCCTGAGTAATTTCCCAGGAACAAAATATAATTTTTACATGGAGGAGAGAAGTGCAAGAATAGGCGCGGTATGGAAGTGGTTAAAGTGAAATAATAAAAGTGAAATATTCCTTTAAATTTCATACAGGGGGGGAGGGGGTTTACACGCATGTTTCCCATGCTTAGAATTGTCCCTGTACAAGATGTCATTTGTGAAGTGAAAAAAAAAGTAATTTTAAAGTACTCATGGCTATAAAGAATACAGTCATTGCTCATTAAAACAAAAAAAAAACAGGTTTGGAATGGATATTAAGGGGAACCCCACCGTAAAAACAAAAAAAAATGGCATGGGGTCCCCCCAAATATCCATACCAGGCCCTTCAGGTCTGGTGTGGATTTTAGGGGAACTCCACCCCAAATAAAAAAAAATGGCGTGGAGTCCCCCTAAAAATCCACACCAGACCCTTATCCGAGCACGTTGACCTGGCCGGCCGCAGAAAAGAGGGGGGGACAGAGTGCGCCCCCCCTCTCCTGAACCGCACCAGGCCACATGCCCTCAACATGGGGAGGATGTCCCCATGTTGATGGGGACAAGGGCCTCATCCCCACAACCCTTGCCCGGTGGTTGTGGGGGTCTGCGGGCGGGGGGCTTATCAGAATCTGGAAGACCCTTTTAACAAAGGGGACCCCCAGATCCTGGCCCCCCCCCTATGTGAAATGGTAATGTGGTACATTGTACCCCTAACCATTTTACAAAAAAAAGTGACAAAAGTGTGAAAAATGACAGTAGCCGGTTTTTGACAATTCCTTTAATAAAATCTTCTTTCCGCGGTTCCTTCTTCTTCTTTAATTCGGGTTTCTTCCTCTGCTTCTTTCTTGGGTCTTCTCGTCCACATCTTGCCGTCTTGCAGTCTTCTCCCATCTTCTTCTTTGTCCGTCGACCTTCTCGTCCACATCTTCTTGATCTTCTGGGTGCTGCGCTTGAAATTGAAGATCCCGCCGTGTTCCCGCTCCTGGGACCCGCCCCCCTCTGACGCCACAGGTTAACTCACATGAAAGTCCGCGTGTGGCATATGTGCATCAGAGGGGGGCGGGGTCACATGAGTGTGACACGGCGGGAACTTCAATTGGAAGCTGCTGTGGCTTTTTCTTCTCCGGACGTCGCGCTTGAAATTGAATTCCCCCGCCGTGTGACGCTCTGTGACCCCGCCCCCCTCTGACGCACATGACCTTCTAAGGAGTTTACTTGTGGCGTCAGAGGGGGGCGGGTCCCAGGAGCGGTCCCAGGAGTGGCTAATTCAATTTCAAGCGCTGCGTCCGGGGAAGAAAAAGAGGTGGACGAGAAGGCTGGCGGACCGAGAAGAAGACAAGAGAAGACACCCGGCAAGATGCGGACGAGGAGGCTGAAGGACGGAGAAGACAGGAGAAGACACCGGGCAAGATGTGGACGAGAAGGCCGACGGAAGGAGAAGAAGATAGGAGAAGACACCGGGCAAGATGTAGACGAGAAGGCTGAAGGACGGACGGAGAAGATAGAAGAACACGTCGGGCAAGATGTGGACGAGAAGACCCAAGAAAGAAGCAGCGGAAGAAACCCAAATGAAAGAAGAAAAGAAGATTTTATTAAAAGATTTGTCAAAAACCGGCTACTTTCATTTTTAACACTTTGACATTTTTTGGGGGGTGAAATGGTAGAGGTACAATGTACCCCATTACCATTTCACATAGGGGGGGGGCAGGATCTGGGGGTCCCCTTTGTTAAAGGGGTCTTCCAGATTCTGATAAGCCCCCCACCCGCAGACCCCCACAACCACCGGGCAAGGGTTGTGGGGATGAGGCCCTTGTCCCCATCAACATGGGGACATCCTCCCCATGTTGAGGGCATGTGGCCTGGTGTGGTTCAGGAGAGGGGGGGGCCGCACTCTGTCCCCCCCTCTTTTCTGCGGCCGGCCAGGTTAATGTGCTCGGATAAGGGTCTGGTGTGGATTTTTAGGGGGACTCCACGCCATTTTTTTTTTACATTTGGGGTGGAGTTCCCCTTAAAATCCACACCAGACCTGAAGGGCCTGGTATGGATATTTGCGGGAAACCCACGCCATTTTTTTTTTTTATGGCGGGGTTCCCCTTAATATCCATTCCAGACCTGAAGGGCCTGGTAATTTAATTTGGGGGACCCCCTACACATTTTTTTTTTCCTTTATGGAGCCGACAATTCATTATAGCCGTGTGTGAATTTTAAATGGCTTTTTTCCTTCAGAATGTCATTTTTTGCAGGGACAGTTCTAAGTGCGGGAAAAATGCGCTATTTCACATGCTGACATTACACCCCCCCTAGGTACGAAATTTAAAGGAATATTTAACTTTTATTGTTTCACTTTAAGCATTATTAATTTAACTGCTCCCGGAAAAAACGGCCGTTTTAAAAAATAAAAAAAGCATTGATACATGTTCCCTGGGGCAGGACTGAGGTCCCCAAACACTTTTTAGGACAAAACTTGCAGATTAGCCTTTAAAATGAACACTTTTGATTTCTCCCATAGACTTCTATAGGGAGTTCGGCGCGGCTTTACATATTACTTGCAATGCGCCGGCTGCTACGCTGGTTCATGCGCCTAATTAAGGCATCACCCGGCGCACTAATTAAGGCATGAACCAGCGCAGCGCACAGAGGATAGTAAATCAGCCCCAGAGTGTCACTCGAACAGCTTTAGGATGAAATCCCTGCCACAGACCCTCCTAAAGGTGGAGATAACTATGGTCTCAAATCCTTTTTTTTTTTTTTTTAAAGATTTTATTTGCCAAACGTACATACAGGACATGAGAGGTTGTAGACAAAGTACAGTCATAGGCATATAAAAAGCACATCAGGGTATATCTAATAGCAAACTCTGCCCTCTGTCTAATTCTGGGCTCAATACATTCTTTAGTACAAATGGCCGTTTTTTTTTTTTTTTTAAATAGAACCAAAGTTTTGTATCAGGCATCTTGCGTGGTCATACAAAACATACCAGCATAACAGCCTAAACTTTATATATAAAAAAACATTCAAACATAATACCTAAACGTCATCTAACCACGGAGTTAACGTCCTCCGAACCTGCTTGGGCTGTGTGCTGTTATTCACTGAATCCCTTACATTCACCTCTTCCATGTCATATCGATCACTCATCAGATAATAACAAAGAAATGAAATCTTCTCAATTGTCAGTTTGTACCGTATCTTTAGAATCAATCCAGCGTCCCCAAACTTTAGTAAATTTCTTAGGACAGCCTAATTCCCTACGTAGTTGTGCAAACGTTTTTAGTTCCCCATTATCATATAGTTGGTGAAGATATGTGAGCCCAAACTTTGCCCACCCATATCCATTCTCCAGATGAAAAAACTCCCTTAAACAGGGATTGAACCACAGCGGGGCATTGGGTGAAAGGTGCAGAGTGTCTGCTATATGTTTTATACAAACCTCCAATATACGTTTGGTCGTGCCAAGCATCTCTCTACCCCCAACCGTAGGGACCCCCCCCCTAAAGAAAAAATTCAATAAAGCTTCATAGGACGTTGTCACCGCTGCTTCAACCGCAATAGCAGCATTGTTCAGCTGTGGAAACATGCGCCAATGAATATGGACTAGTTGCGAGGCCAGGTAGTAGAGGCGCAGATCAGGCACCGCCAAACCTCCTCTCCCCACCGGTAGTTGTAGGAGTTCTAGGGATACTCTGGCCACTCCAGCTCCCCACAGGAAGGACGATAACAGGGAGTTAATGTGGCGGAATGTTTTTTTGGGGATATAAATCGGGGCATTAGAGAGCACATACAAGAATTTTGGCAAAAAAATATTTTTAAAGAGATTAGCCCTACCTAGTAACATGAGTGGGAGGTCTTTCCATTTCTGGATTCTGTCACTAAAGGACTTAATGATAGGCCACAAGTTCAATTCTGTAAATGAGGTCACCGGTAGGCGAACAGTTGGGCCCAAATATTTGAACTGGGGGACTACCGCCAGAGGACACTAAACAGGAAGCCGTAAATTAGGTTGGGGATCGACGGGAAAAAGATTTGATTTGGACCAGTTAATTCTGAAGCCAGAGAAATCTCTGAATTCCCGGATCAGTGACACCGCCGCCAATAAGGACGCATCTGAGTCTCCCAAATACAGGAGCATGTCATCCGCCTACAATGACACCCGTTCCTCTAGATCCCCCGCCAGCAGCCCCCGAATTGAGCCATGAGTCCTAAGTTTAGCCGCCAGTGGCTCAATAGCCAGGGCAAACAAGAGAGGAGAAAGGGGGCACCCCTGCCTCGTCCCCCTGTGGATCTGAAAGGTGTTTGATATAAGGCCATTTACTCGGATACTAGCCCGGGGATCCTTATACAATAGCTTAACCCAGGAGAGGAATTTTGGCCCAAAGCCCATCTTAACCAGAAGAGAGAAAAGGTAGTCCCATTCCACTGAATCAAACGCTTTTTTAGTGTCCAATGATGCTATCACTCTCTTGCCTGAATTCTCATGTTGAATCTGCAAGTTAACATATAGCCTTCTAAGGTTCATTTGGGTACATCTGCCGGGTATAAATCCTGTCTGGTCTGAGCTAATTAATTTGAGAATCACTGATTGCAATCTACTGGCCAAAATTTTGGCCAGTATTTTGACATCAGAATTGATCAGGGAGATTGGCCTATACGATTCACACTCCTGCGGGTCCTTCCCCGGCTTGGGAATCACCACAATCAGGGCTTCACACATAGATTCTGGGAGTATCCCCTCTCTCTCTGCTGCTGCAAAAACTTTTTGTAAATGTGGCGCCAAGTTCTCCCTGTGTAATTGGTACCAGTCGGCCGGAAGACCATCAAGTCCAGGCGACTTACCGGGCTTAAAACTGGAGATGGCTCCGCATATTTCTTCCTGCGTTATACAGTGCTCCAGGGTAGCACTATCTTCTGGGCTTAAGGAGGGCAGCGATATGTTGTCTAGATAGGAAGTCAGCTCCAAGTCTGTATGTCGGGTCTGGAACTGATAAAGAGTCTCGTAGAACTCCAGAAAGGTATCTAGAATACCAGGAGAATCTCGTACTACCTCCCCAGTGGATCGTCTGAGGTTTTTGCTAAGAATGCTAGCAGGCGACCACTCTTATCCCCAAATTCAAAGAAAGATCTGGTATGACGTAATTGTTGTTTTGTCGCTCATTCAGTCAAAACTAATCTGTACTGTCTCGTCTGGTCCTGCCAATGTTGATAAGTATCAGAGGTTGGATCCTGAATATACCCCTGTTCAGCACTGGTCATCCTACATCTTGCATTTCGTATATCTAAATTTAAGGCTTTAGAGAAATCACCAGTTTCTTTAATAAACACCCCTCGCATAGTCGCTTTAAAGGCCTCCCATTGGTTATGAATCGAGGTTCCCGTTCCGTTTTCCCTCCAGTAGTAGTCAATAGCGGTCTTACATTTTATGGTAATAAACTCTTCCTGCAGCCAGCCTACATTCATACGCCAGTGCCTCCTCCCCTTTGGAGCACCCAGGTCCAAGATAACCTCCATTGGGGAGTGATCAGATAGGGCCCTAGGGAGATATCGAACGCTGGATATGATCGGAAGGCCATCCTTAGAGGACAGCAAAAGGTCTATCCTAGACAGTGTCATATGTGTCTCCGAGTGACAGGAGTATTCCCTGACTCCAGGATTTTTTTGACGCCCCACGTCCGTGAGAGCGTAGCTCTCCAACCATGAGGAGAGAGTATGATGTGATGCAGAGACACATCCGTGTCTGTCAAGATCCACATCCGACACTGCATTAAAATCTCCAAGCAGCAACAGTGGTCCTTGTGCAATCATCACAGCCTCTCTCAAAACACCCTCCAATATCTTAGAGGAGAAAGGTGGTGGGATATACACGCAGACCAGCGTTAGGCAAACATTAAACATCTGACATACTAGTATAGCATATCTACCCTCAGGATCTAGTTTGACCTGTAAAATATGAGCCGCAGCCCTTTTTGTAACTAGGATGGCCACCCCTCTCGAGTATGTAGAGTATTCAGCGTGAAGTACCCTCATGATATTTGCTTTTTTTAGGGACATAACCCTAGACCCCTGTAAATGTGTTTCCTGCAGAAGGATAATATGGGGCTTATACCTCTTAATAAAATCAAAAACAAGAGACCTCTTTACCTTCGAGTTCAGTCCACGCACATTCCAGGACAGCAGGCTTACTTTATCCACTATTCAAACGTAAGAAAAGAACAGACAGGATAGCAATTAGGACAATACCTGTGAAGTCGGTAAATCGTGTACCCATTCTGAAGAGACCAAAACAAAAAATATCAACAGCACACAGCACAAGCAAATAAAACAAGTTAACCCTTCCCATCCCACCCTGCACACAACCCCAACATGTTGTGCACCTAAATCCCATAACTAGAAAAAACAGGTGACCTTGGGGGGGTCACAGGTCAGTGGTAGTAAAACAGCAGCTACATTGCATTATATAGCTTGTCTGAAAGGAGCTAAACAGCATCCATGACAATGTCCAGCCTATCACTGAGAGTCCCTCCAGTGCAGAGGAACCAACCAGCCAATGTAGTCGAAAGAAAAAACACTACAGGAGAAAATAGGTCGTAGTGAAAGTAGTAGCTGTCCAGGCAGTCCATCCAGGAACCAGAGGGAAAAAAAAAGGGGGGGGGAGAGGGGGGGGTGGGGTCCCGAAAGTAAACAAATCAGAAAGCAAAAAAAAAATACGAAAATCACAGGGACTATTTCACAGTTAGTCAGCTTGAAGAACTGCGCGGGACATCGCACAGGAGAGTCTTAGTGTCAGAGAGTAATCATAGGACCATCCCACTCAGGAACAGAAAGGCACATGCAGATCATGTAACACAGGTGTAAAGCAACCTCAGACTGTCAGTGGTGTGCTGCAGGGCTAGAGCGCCCCTTGGCGTCCATCCAGCGTGAAGCCTCAACTGGAGCATTGAAAAAGAAAAAACTTTACCTCTATCCACAACTCTCAATTTTGCTGGGTATAACATACTGTATGTCAATTGCAGCTCCCTCATCCTTTTCTTCACATGAACAAAACTGGCTCTCTGCCTCTGTGTAGCTGCCGAGATATCCGGGTATATCGAGATATGGTTACCATTGAATTGCAGGTTCCCCAAAGTGCGAGCCTCACGGAGGATACTTTCTCGGTCTCTAAAATGCAGGATCTTAGCTATCATCGGGCGAGGGTGGGAGCCACGGGGGAGGAGGTTTAGATGGAATCCTGTGTGGCCGTTCTATAGCGAATAGACGGGAGAGCGTGGTGTCCGGCATATTTTCTTTAAGCCACAGTTCCAAGAAATCCTCAGGTTGTTTTCCCTCTGCCTTTTCAGGGAAACCTACAAAACGGAGATTATTTCTCCTCTGACGGTCTTCCATTTCTCCAGCTTGTCACTGTGGGCAGCCACCTCTCTATGCACGCCCCTTAGAAGGCAAGGTTGCCTTCTAAGGGGCGAACTACATCCTCCAGGTCACTAATTTTTTGCTCAGCCTCCGAGGCCCTCTCCCTGATATTCTGGACATCCTGCTTAAGGAATGACATTTCTGCCCTAATGCCATCAATGTGCTCTGTTAGAGTGGATTGGCAGGTGTATATTGCTTCCATAATCTGTTTCAAGGAGGGCTCTCCAGCATCACCTGCCTGCTCCGATTCCCCCATGTCTTTCTGTGACATCCTGTCCAGAGAGGAGCCCCTTCTTGTTCCCTTAATCCTGCGGGGGAGCTGGCCTACCTTGCCTGTGGTGACGGGCGGGTGTTCAGTGCCGCTGTGCTGGGCATGGCTGGGGCCCTGCGTCTCATCCTCGTGGTCGCCGCCATCTTGGGATCCCCATGCAAAATGGGACAGGCGATCGGCGGCCGAGTCCATGGGTGCCGGCCCGTATTTCACCATCCCCAGCAGACCTGCAAGTGCCAGGGAGTGTCAGGGCGCTGATGCGGTACAGGATCTGTGTCTCTGACACTCAGGATGGCTGTAGGAGAGTTTGTCCCGGCCAGAGCTCCTTCTCAGCGCTGCTTTACATGTCGGCTGCTAGCTCCGCCCCCAGTCCACATTACTTTACTCCTCTGTCAGTAGTCCACATCACTCTACTACTCCCTCGGTAGTCCACATCACTCTACTACTCCCTCGGTAGTCCACGTCACTCTACTTCTCCCTCGGTAGTCCACGCCACTCTACTTCTCCCTCGGTAGTCCACGTCACTCTACTTCTCCCTCAGTAGTCCACGTCACTCTCCTCAAATCCTTCTTAACTGGATTCAACACCCAGATCTCCTTCCAACAGCTTTAAGTGTATCAGGAACTGATAGGCGACCAACGTCCAGCCTTTCAGAGTGGAAAATGTCCTTCGATGAGCGGGTAGGCCTCTCCTGGAACACCAGCCTCATGCTCGGTATCCCCCAGACAGGTTCCTCATCGGACGGACAGCATTGGACTGTTTCAAATTGGGGACCCAGTCGACTTACTGGGTCCACAAGGCAGATGGATCACTCTTGACCAACGTGGTCTCAAAGCCAGGAACACCGCTACACACACACACACTACCTGGCCAGGAGGGCCACACACGGGGGTGGTGGGACAACTGCCCAGCTCAAGGGCGGGAACACAGCGACCCTGATCCAATGCCATCTGCCGCTTAAATACCCCTCCCCAGCATGCACAGCGAGCGATTAACCCCCCTGATTGGCTGCTGGGGAGAAATATCCAAAAGCGCTAATGAATAAATCTAGACCTGTGTGGTCATGATGTGGACATGTACAAAAAATGGTGCGACCAAATATGCACAAAATATATAAAAGAACATAGTGTGTAAACAATATACGTGCAGCAGCAAATATATATACGTGAGAAACCAAGTGACGGTGAATATAGTCCAATACTAAAAAGTATTAAAAAAAGTAGTCATAAGTCACTTCAGAAGAGGGTCCATATAACTGGTTACTGATGTCAATCAAGGGCAATCCTCGCCAGCAGGGTGAGATATGAAGCATGGGACAATGATGATAATCCTGATGGTAAAAACAATATAAATATAAACATGAATACAGAAAGGTATAAGATGGGTACTCTTACCGTATGGCCTTGACCCAAAACCCCTCAGGAATGGGTCAAGTAGGCAAAGGTAAGAGTGATGGTATCTCCAGCGTCTCCAACATGAATCTCTGGTATAATCTGGAAATTCCTCCCATCTATTCACCAATATATGTGGAAAAGGTCTATTGCGCTACTGCGAGTGTTGGAACGTGTAAATAGTGAACACGTGTAAATACTGAAGCTGCTTAATCTAAAGGTGCACTAGAACCGTGAATAAAGTATAAGAAAAATGGTGATCAGCGCTACAGTTTAAACAAAAAACAGCAAAGATATATAATAACAGTGCAAACCTAGCATTCAATGGGCCGTGTAGTCGTCTGATTGGCTACAAAAGCAAGTCACCCCAAAAGGTGATAAAAGCCAATGGACTGCAAAACCAAAATATACAGTGACAATACCCTCTATGAGGAGAAAAAGCCAGTGAAAAACAAGGAAAAAATGGAAAAAAAGGAAGTACGAATGATCAATATTATAACAGATGCAATATGGAGTGTACAACTGCACAAGTCACTGAGAGTTAATGGCTGAACTAAATGGGAAAAGATGGGAAATAGGTCTTCTAGATCAGGTGAATGAATCCAGCAGCAGTCTCACATTGCCCTTACCTTCATCCAGTAGTTTGTTCACATAGAGGGCAAATGCTGTCTTCTCCTACAGGTTCAGCGTCACCGATCCCCCGTTCCAAATGCACTCCACCGAGATCCTGGTAGGATGGATGGTGCTCGGATGCAGGGCCGTTTGAAGGAATTAGGGGGCCCCAAGCAAAATGGATATGGAGGGCCCCCCCGCACACACAGCGCAGAACCACAGCAAGCAGAAAACCAACAGCCGGGTGGATGGAAGGGGTGATGGTGGATCAAGATGAATCACTAGTGCCCCAGCATAACATGACATATAAAAGAGGGCTGCATATGGTGTAGATCAGGCGTCTCAAACTGGTGGCCCTCCAGATGTGTGAAACTACAAGTCCCATCATGCCTCTGCCTGTGGGAGTCATGGTCGTAACTGTCAGCCTTGCAATGCCTCATGGGACTTGTAGTTTCGCAACAGCTGGAGGGCCGCCAGTTTGAGACCCCTGGTGTAGATCAACCAATGAATTTTATTTATAAAAATATCTTACAAATCAGTGTAAATATAGCCAATAAAAGTGATCACAAAATGGTAAAATATAAATAAAAGCAATGTGGGAAGCATAAAGATGCCAGCATGACCTACCTGTAGGGTTGCCACCTCATCCCTTTAAAAAGGAACACATCTGAATTACACAGGTTCTGTGGCTGATTAAGGTGGTAATTAAACTCACTTGGTGCCTTACCTGCATTAAATTAGCCTCAGAACCTGTGTAATTCAGATGTGTTCCTTTTTAAAGGGATGAGGTGGCAACCCTACCTACCTGACCCCTACACTGACCAACCTGATCCCTACACTGACCAACCTGATCCCTACACTGACCTACCTGATCCCTACACTGACCAACCTGATCCCTACACTAACCTACCTGATCCCTACACTAACCTTCTAGTGAAATGATTAAGGCTGGGTATACACTGGTGTGATGTGAGAAAGCCTGTGAATCCTGTGCAGGTTCCCGAATCGCACCAGACAGTTCACACTGACATCTGCGAACCGCTGCTAGTGTCAATAGAAAACCAATGACACCCCCCGATTGGTTCTCAGATTGCTGTGTAAACTGTAAAATGGTGCAGGAATCGGATCGCATGGGTGTTTACACCCAGAAGTGTCACACCCATGAGATCTGATTTCAGTGAGGACCAAAAAAAGAGTCCTGCACCATTCTGGTGTAAATGCGATTTCAGGCATACAGTTTGAATGGCTGAATTTGCATCGCACAGACATTGCATATGATGTGCACAGCAATGCGGTGCAAATCACATGCGATGTCTGATCGCACACGTGTGAGCCCAGCGAGGAGGTTATTATAGGTGAGGGAATAGGACTGATCTGCAGTTATGAATACAATTGGACTATTGCTCAGATTCCTATAATGACAGAT
This sequence comes from Rana temporaria, assembly GCF_905171775.1. Taxonomy (NCBI): domain Eukaryota; kingdom Metazoa; phylum Chordata; class Amphibia; order Anura; family Ranidae; genus Rana; species Rana temporaria. Next base: position 46,281,009 of record NC_053498.1, read on the forward strand.
TTAAGCTATGGGTGATAGAACATGGGACACATTAACCAGATCAGTCAGTGAAGGGTTACATAGTGGTGTCTGGGCTGTGTGATACATGGATGTATAGAGGGGGATGGGTGTAAGGGGTGATGATAGTGTAGAGGGGAGTAGAAGTTACATTAGATAGGGGGATGGGAGATTTGTATCAGAACTGAGGAAGAATGACACAAGAAGAGAGTGAAAAGCCATGCTGGATAAGATAGGCTGAGTCAGGAGGATAGTAGAAAACAATACACAGGCTTGTTGGGACAGTGAGTTGGAGGAATGAGATCCACTGTGATGTGAGACAGAAGGAGAGCACAGGGGTGACTGCATGGAGACATATTCTGGGCACAATCACTGGGACAAAGAAGGAAGAATGTGAGCAGGACTAGTATCTAGAAGGGGGAGGAGTAACAAACTTACGAGGTAAATAGAAGATCATGCAGGAAGGAGAGCTGACATCACAGCACTGAGCTGAGTGCAGGGAGAGAATACAGGAGGCTGGGGATCGGCTGCCATTGTAGCAGAAAGGCAGAGGGAGAGAGACACTGGTCAGCTGCTGGCACCTTCACTTCCTGTACTTCCCGCTCACTATGCTCTGCTCTGGGTTGTCTAAAAAAGGGGCGGAGCTCCGGATATTGGCCCCGCCCATCCCGACATCAACCTGACAGATCCACTCAATTTCCCTGCAGCCATAGACTACAGAAGTCAGCGCACCTGTTCTTTTTATTCTGGACAATGTACGTGGGCACCCTAGTTGGGGGCCCCCTTCCAGCTCGGGGGCCCCAGGCAATTGCTTGCATTGCCTCTCCTGTTCCGACGGGCCTGCTCGGATGCAATGTCCTCCGATCCGTGAGTATGTGCAGGTAGGGCCCAGTGGGAAGAAAGGATGCCAAATAATAGTGAAGCACGTCCAGGTAAACTAAAACTTGTTTATTTCATACAGGTGCGGTACAGTTTGAACTAGCCACCCAGCATAGAACGCGGCGTATAGCTAGCCGGCTACAGTCTGCTGGCCTCCGGATGGTTGCCTGTATCACGCGGTTCTTTGTCCTACGGCGTTGCGTCACCGTCCCTGATGAAGTCACGTCCCTGATGTTTTAAATTTAACCGATGGATTCCTAACTGATAGTAAAAAAACGATCGTTAGTAGGCACAACCATCGGTTAAAAATCCACGCATGCTCAGAATCAAGTCGACGCATGCTTGGAAGCATTGAACTTCGTTTTTTTCAGCATGTCGTTGTGTTTTACGTCACCGCGTTCTGGCACAATTTTTTTTTAACCGATGGTGTGTAGGCACGACTGACCATCAATCAGCTTCATCGGTTAATCAATGAAAACGGTCCATCAGACCGTTCTCATCGGATGGACCGATCGTGTGTACAGCGCTTTAGAGTACCCATCTTATACCTTTCTGGATTCATGTTTATATTTATATTGGTTTAACCATCAAGATTATCATCATTGTCCCATTCTTCATATCTCACCCTGCTGGCGAGGATTGCCCTAGATTGATATCAGTAACCAGTTATATGGACCCTCTTCTGAAGTGACTTATGACTAGTGATGTACAGAACTGTTTGCCGGCGAATAGTTCGCGGCGATTTTCGCTTGTTCGCGTTCGCCACCGCGGGCGTACATATGCGATGTTCGATCCGCCTCCTATTAATTAACATTGAGCAAATTTTGACCCTCTACCTTACAGTCAGCAGACACATTCCAGCCAATCAGCAGCATACCCTCCCTCCCTGACCCTCCCACCTCCTGGACAGCATCCATTTTAGAATCATTCGGAACCTGCAGTCTTAGTGAGAGGAGGGACAGTATAGCTGCTGCTGTTTGAATAGGGAAATCTATAGCTAGGCTAGTGTTTTCAGTGTCCACCCAAGTCCTGAAAGACTCATCTGATCTCTGCTGTAAGGACAGCACCCCAAAAAGCCCTTTTTAGGGCTAGTATATCAGTCTGCTTTTTTTTTCTCTCTGTAATCTAATTGCAGTTGCCTGCTAGGCAGCGTGTGTGTGTCAGGATCACAGCGTACACTGTGCCCAGTGGCGCACCCACCACTCATCTATCTGGTGGCACAGTAGATAACATAAAAAAATAAAAATATTTGACTGCAATAGAATAGTAGTCAGTTGCCTGCCTGCCAGCGTGTGTCAGGGGCACAGCGTACACTGTGCCCAGTGCCGCACCCACCACTCATCTATCTGGTGGCACAGTAGATAACATTTAAAATTGTCTGCAATAGAATAGTAGTCAGTTGCCTGCAGGCGTGTGTCAGGCCTACAGCGTCTACTCTGCCAACTTCTGCCAGTCCACTCATATCTGGTGTCACAGTAGCTTGCACGCATAGTACAACTAAACAAATAAAAAAAATGACTGGCAGAGGCAGATCACTCCGCAGGGGCTGTCGTGGTCGTGGTGCTGTGATTGCCTTTGGCACTACAATAATGCCCAGTGTTCAGAGGCCACGTACCATGAACTTGAAAAGTTCTGAGGACATAGTTGACTGGCTAACACAGGACACCCAATCTTCAACAGCTTCCGCTCGAAACCTTGACGCACCATCCTCCTCCCACTCAGCTTCGGGCACCTCTCTAGTTACCACTCGCCCGCCTGCCGCCACCACCAACCCTAGCATCACAGCTGCTTCACTTGGTCTGTCAGAGGAGTTATTTACACTTGAGTTGGAAGAAATGAGTGATGCGCAACCATTATTGCCAGAGGATGTAGATAAAAGGGATATGACTCAGTCAGGCAGCATTACACACATGGACGTATGGTGTGATGATGATGTACCCGCTGCTGCTTCCTTTGCTGAGTTGTCAGATACAAGTGAAGCGGTTGATGATGACGATGTGTCCAGGGATGTCACGTGGGTGCCCGCTCAAAGAGAAGAAGAACAGGGGGAAAGTTCAGATGGGGAGACAGAGAGGAGGAGGAGACAAGTTGGAAGCAGGGGGAGGTCGTCGCAAGGAGCTAGTGGCACAGTCAGACAGCATGTATCGGCACCCGGGATCAGCCAGACAGCATGCCAATTAACACATGCTGTTGCCACCACCAGAATGCCGTCATTGCAAAGCTCAGCAGTGTGGCATTTTTTTTGTGTGTCTGCCTCTGACAACAGTGATGCCATTTGCAACCTGTGCCAAAAGAAACTGAGTCGTGGGAAATCCAACACCCACCTAGGTACAACTGCTTTGCGAAGGCACATGATCGCACATCACAAACGCCTATGGGATCAACACATGATGATGAGTACAAGCAGCACACAAGCTCAAAGCCACCATCCTCCTCCTGGTGCAGCATCTTCAGTCACGTCAACCACTGTTGTCCTCCTTGCCCCCTCTCAACCATCCGCCACTCCGTCTCTCACCTTGAGCAGTTCCTGCTCATCTGCCCACAGTCAGGTGTCTGTCAAGGACATGTTTGAGCTTAAGAAGCCAATGTCACAGAGTCACCACTTTGCCCGGCGTCTGACAGCTGGCTTGTCGGAACTCTTAGCCCGCCATCTTTTACCATACAAGCTGGTGGAGTCTGAGGCCTTCAAAAAATTTGTAGCTATTGGGACACCGCAGTGGAAGGTACCCGGCCGAAATTTCTTTTCACAAAAGGCAATCCCCAACCTGTACTCTATTGTGCAAAAGGAAGTCATGGCATCCCTGGCACACAGTGTTGGGGCAAGGGTCCATCTGACCACTGATACCTGGTCTGCAAAGCACGGTCAGGGCAGGTATATCACCTACACTGCGCATTGGGTAAACCTGCTGATGGCTGCCAAGCATGTAATGCGTGGCTCTGCAGAGGAGTTGGTGACACCGCCACGACTTGCAGGCAGGTCTGCTGCCACCTCCTCTACTCCTCCTACTCCATCCTCTTCGATAACCTCCTTGGCTGAGTCCTCTTCTGCTGCTGCGTCTTGCTCCACATCAACTGCACCCCCCCAGCTCCCCAGGGGCTATTCCACATCACGGATATGACAGTGTCACGCCGTCTTGGGGTTGACTTGCCTGAAAGCAGAGAGTCACACCGGACCAGCACTCCTGTCCGCCCTGAATGCACAGGTGGATCAGTGGCTGACTCCGCACCAACTGGAGATCGGCAAAGTGGTGTGTGACAATGGGAGCTATTTGTTGGTGGCATTGAATTTGGGCAAGTTGACACATGTCCCGTGCATGGCACATGTGATGAATCTGATTGTACAACGCTTTGTGCATAAGTACGTTGAAAACAACGTTTTTAAACCCGCGCATGCTCAGAAGCAAGTTATGAAGCGAGCTTCAATGGAACAGAGTGCCGTCGTACGTGCTGAACGTAACCACGCTTTGCTAGAGCATTTTGGAAAACGATGGGGTGTAGGCAACGTCGTTTTTGAAAATAAAGTTTCAAAAACGTTTTTTTTTTTCATCACATAAAACGTCATTTTGTTTCATCACAAAAAACGACCGTCTGTACGCTGCATCACAGGACGTCCTCAAGCAGGCCAGGAAGGTGTGTGGTCATTTCAGGCGTTCCTACACGGCCATGGCGCACTTTTCAGATATCCAGCGGCAAAACAACATGCCAGTGAGGCGCTTGATTTGCGACAGCCTGACACGTTGGAATTCAACACTCCTAATGTTCGACCGCCTGCTCCAACAAGAAAAAGCCGTCAACGAGTATTTGTATGACCGGGGTGCTAGGACAGCCTCTGTGCAGCTGGGAATTTTTTTGCCACGTTACTGGACGCTCATGCGCAATGCCTGTAGGCTCATGCGTCCTTTTGAGGAGGTGATAAACCTAGTCAGTCGCACTAAATGCAGCATCAGCGACATCATCCCATTTGTTGTCTTCCTGGAACGTGCCCTGCGAAGAGTGCTGGATCAGGCCGTAGATGAGTGTGAAGAGGAAGAGGAAGAGTTGTGGTCACCATCACCACCAGAAACAGCCTTATCAGCATCACTTGCTGGACCTGCAGAAACGCTGGAAGAGGAGTGTGAGGAAGAGGAGTCAGAGGAGGATTGTGGCTTTGAGGAGGAGGAAGACCAACCACAGCAGGCATCCCAGGGTGCTCGTTGTCACCTATCTGGTACCCGTGGTGTTGTACGTGGCTGGGAGGAAGAACAGACCTTCAGTGAGGACGAGGAACGGGACATGAGAAGCTTGGCATCCAACCTTGTGCAAATGGGGTCTTTCATGCTGTCGTGCCTGTTGAGGGACCCTCGTATAAAAAGGCTAAAGGAGAACGACCTGTACTGGGTGGCCACGCTACTAGACCCCCGGTATAAGCAGAAAGTGCCTGAAATTTTACCAAATTACCGGAAGTCGGAAAGGATGCAGCAGTTCCAAAATAAATTAAAAAGTATGCTTTACACAGCATACAAGGGAGATGTCACAGCACAACGGGAATCTAACAGTGGAAGAGGTGCAAGTAATCCTCCTCCTACCATGACCATGCCGGCAAGGACAGGACACTTTACAGACGTGTTGTTGATGGAGGACATGCAGAGATTTTCAGTCCTACGCATCACCACAGCCCTTTGGGGTCCACCCTCAGAGAACGACTCGGCCGACAGGTAGCAGACTACCTCGCCTTAACTGCAGATATCAACACTCTGAGGAGCGATGAACCCCTTGACTACTGGGTGTGCAGGCTTGACCTGTGGCCTGAGCTATCCCAATTTGCAATAGAACTTCTGGCCTGCCCCGCTTCAAGTGTCCTTTCAGAAAGGACCTTCAGTGCAGCAGGAGGTATTGTCACTGAGAAGAGAAGTCGCCTATGTCAAAAAAGTCTAGATTGCCTCACCTTTATTAACCACTTCGCCACCAGCCGCCGTCTGGAAACGGCGGCAAGGTGGATGCTTAACTGGGGGTCGCCGTTCTGAAACGGCGCCCCGCAGAAGCAGCAATGCGCGCCGCCTCGGGCGCGCACACAGAAATTTCTGTGCGCGCCGGGTCTATGAGACCCGGCGCTACACAGATCTAGGTAAATGACCAGCAACAACGGTCATTTACCTTGTGATCGCGCCGTCCAATCCGTACATCTTCTACTTGCCATGAGCGATGAGAGCAGCGAGGAGTCTCTGTCCGATTCTGATTCGGCCTATGAACCCGTTATAGACAGTGGGTCCGATTCAGAGTCTGAAGAAGAACATGTGCCCAGGAAAAAAAGGGGTGCTGGCGTGGAGAAGCGGCCTACTCCCAGACGCGCAGGGCCGTCCACCTCAAGCGCTGTGCCTACAACCCCAAGCGATGTGCCGTCCACCCCAAGCGCTGTGCCGTCCACTCCAAGCGCTGTGCCGTCCACCACAAGCGATGTGCCGTCCACCCCAAGAGCTGTGCCGTCCACCTCAAGAGCTGTGCCGTCCACCTCAAGAGCTGTGCCGTCCACCAGTAGGGTGTCATCTCAGCCCCAAAGGGATAGGGGCCATGCCAGCCTTCCCTATGGCCTTCAAAACCCCCTGTGGCTTCCCCCCAATTCCGGAGCAGCAAATATCCCCCCCTTCACTGCCCAGCCAGGTGTCCAGGTGAACACAGAAAACTTTTCTATGATAAATTTTTTTAATTTAGTTTTCACCGAAGATTTCCTTTCCTCCATTGTGGCCCAGTGCAATCTCTACGCACAACAGTACGTAAGAAGTAACCCTGGTTCCAGATATGCCCGCCCCTTTGAGTGGAGAGAACTAACCGTGGACGAATTTAAAATGTTCTTAGGCCTAACCTTTACTATGGCACTTTCAAAAAAAAAACAATTGTACTCCTACTGGTCCACCAAACCCATTCACCACATGCCACTCTTCTCCTCCCTTATGCCAAGATCCCGATATTTAATAATTATGCGGTTCCTCCACTTTAACGACAACGCCCAGTGCCCCCCCCGAAATGACCCTGCTTTTGACAAGCTATATAAAATTCGGCCACTTCTAAATTTTTTCGCTCAACAATTTCCCCAATTATATACCCCTGACCAGAACATATCTGTGGACGAGTCCCTTGTCAAATTCTCAGGCAGGCTGGGCATCAAGCAGTTCATCCCCAGCAAAAGGGCCCGATATGGGGTCAAAATGTACAAGCTTTGCGACAGAGCCACAGGGTACCTCTACTCGTTCATGGTGTATGAAGGAAAGGACTCCCAACTGCATCCCCCTGAATGTCCAGAGTATATGGGAGTCAGCGGAAAAGTGGTCTGGGATCTGATGTATCCACTCTTTGGAAAGGGATACCACCTTTATGTGGATAATTTCTACACCAGCTTGCCCCTGTTTCGCTGTCTTTACCTTCAGAATACCCCAGCATGTGGCACAATAAGACCCAACAGGAAAGGCTTCCCGCAAAAACTGGTGGATCAAAAGCTCAGACGAGGGGAGTCTGCAGCATTGAGGAACCAGGAGATATTGGCTGTCAGGTGGAGGGACAAACGGAACGTCCACATGCTTTCATCAATCCACAATGACACCCACGTGGAAGTCCCCAAAAGAACCGGCCCAATCCAAAAACCAAAATGCATATATGACTATAATTTGTTCATGGGGGGTGTGGACTTCAACGACCAGATGTTAGAACCCTACCTGCCCACAAGAAAATCCCGCCACTGGTACAAGAAAGTGTCCATTTATTTTTTTAGTTTGGCCTTCTACAATTCCTATGTAATTTACAAAAAATCATCCGAGAACCCCGTATCATATCTGGACTATCAAGAAGAAGTCATCACCGCCCTTTTGTACCCTGAAAACCCACCGGAAAATATTCGCTCTGATTCTGTGAGCAGACTGCACGAGCGTCACTTTCCTGAGCAAACCCCCTCCCGTGAAACAGGCAACAGACATCAGAAGAGGTGCCGGGTGTGCTCCAGAAGAGGAATTCGAAAAGACACCACATATTACTGTCCCGATTGTCCTTCCCAACCAGGCCTCTGTATTGGAACATGTTTCCGCCGTTACCATACGTTTCTTCATTATTAGGGACGTATGGTAAACGCAATTCTAATTTCCTGTACTTTCCCCCCCCCCCACACCCCTTATGCCACTGCACTCATACCTCTGCCTTCTCCGGAACCGACCATGGCCTGTTATACAACCACTCTTTTGCCTAACCCTAAACATACTTCTGCCTTCTCCGGAACCGACCATGGCCTGTTATACGACCACTCTTTTGCCTAACCCTAAACATACCTCTGCCTTCTCTGGAACTGACCCTGGCTTGTTATACGACCACTCTTTTGCCTAACCCTAAACTGTACCTACCTCTGCCTGCTCTGGAACTGACCCTGGACTGTTTGACCACGTTTTTTGCCTGCCCCTTGGATTGATCTTTTACCCTGCTATACTAGTGGGAACACAGGGGTCTCACATATGTGAGGGGCTCCAGAATTGTTTTTCTGGATGAAAAAACTAATTTTTTAGTTTTCTCATTCCCGGATTAGGGTCTGGTTGCCCGGAGGCTTCAAAGAGATTTGGGTGGGAGAAGCCTCTACCCCTGTCCCCATTCCCCTACCCATGGCCCGCTACTTGGACCATGTTCCTACCAGGACAAATATTTTGCCACTGCTGGCACTGTACTGACTATGGACAATATTCCTGCCTGCTGCCTGGACAATTCCATTCACTGTCGCTGACCAGTGACCACGTCCCTGCCTGCTGCCTGGATTGGGGCTCTCCTTCTGTGGACAATTGCACTACTAAAACCACAGGTAATCTTCTTTTTTTTTTACCCATTACTCAGCAGAATGTATTTTAGGGTGTAATTCTTGGTATGTACATGCTGTGTTAGAAATATGAAGGCCCTTCAAAAATGTGATAGATTGTAAGGAAATTGGATGTGTAATTTATGTCCCTAGAACACCTGATGGTGCTTCTTGGATGTTGGGCCTCTGTATGTGGCCACGCTGTGTAAAAGTCTCACACATGTGGTATCGCCATACTCAGGAGGAGCAGCAGAATATATTTTGGGGTGTAATTTTTTCTATGTACATGCTATGTGTTGGAAATATCCTATAAATGGACAACTTTCTGTAAAAAAAAATGCGTTTTTATTTTTTTCCACATTTTCCAAGAACATCTGGAAAAAAATGAACTGTTCAAAAGACTCATTATGCCTCATAGATTATACGTTGGGGTGTTAGCTTTCCAAAATGGGGTCACTTTGTGGGCGTTTCTATTGTCCTGGTGCTCCAGGGCCTTCAAAAGTGTAATAGGTGGTTGAGAGATTAGATGTGTAATTTATGCTCCTAGAATGCTTGAAGTTGCTACTTCGGTGTTGGGCCTCTGTATGTGGCCACGCTGTGTAAAAGTCTCACACATGTGGTATCGCCATACTCAGGAGGAGCAGCAGAATATATTTTGGGGTGTAATTTTTTCTATGTACATGCTATGTGTTGGAAATATCCTATAAATGGACAACTTTCTGTAAAAAAAAATGCGTTTTTATTTTTTTCCACATTTTCCAAGAACATCTGGAAAAAAATGAACTGTTCAAAAGACTCATTATGCCTCATAGATTATACGTTGGGGTGTTAGCTTTCCAAAATGGGGTCACTTTGTGGGCGTTTCTATTGTCCTGGTGCTCCAGGGCCTTCAAAAGTGTAATAGGTGGTTGAGAGATTAGATGTGTAATTTATGCTCCTAGAATGCTTGAAGTTGCTACTTCGGTGTTGGGCCTCTGTATGTGGCCACGCTGTGTAAAAGTCTCACACATGTGGTATCGCCATACTCAGGAGGAGCAGCAGAATATATTTTGGGGTGTAATTTTTTCTATGTACATGCTATGTGTTGGAAATATCCTATAAATGGACAACTTTCTGTAAAAAAAAAAGCGTTTTTATTTTTTTCCACATTTTCCAAGAACATCTGGAAAAAAATGAACTGTTCAAAAGACTCATTATGCCTCATAGATTATACGTTGGGGTGTTAGCTTTCCAAAATGGGGTCACTTTGTGGGCGTTTCTATTGTCCTGGTGCTCCAGGGCCTTCAAAAGTGTAATAGGTGGTTGAGAGATTAGATGTGTAATTTATGCTCCTAGAATGCTTGAAGTTGCTACTTCGGTGTTGGGCCTCTGTATGTGGCCACGCTGTGTAAAAGTCTCACGCATGTGGTATCGCCATACTCAGGAGGAGCAGCAGAATATATTTTGGGGTGTCATTTGTGGAATATACATGCCATGTGAGAGAAATAACCTGTTATAATGACAATATTGGAATAAAAAAAAAAAAAAAAAAAAAATCTTAATTTTGCAAAGAATTGTGGGAACAAATGACAACTTCAAAAAACTAACTATGACTCTTACTAACTACCTTGGAATGTCTACTTTCCAAAAAGGGGTCATTTGGGGGGTATTTGTACTTTATTGGCTTGTTAGGGTCTCAAGAAATGAGAGAAGCTGTCAGTAATTCAGGTGTGATCAAATTGTTCAATTTTCAGAAATTGGTACCATAGCTTGTAGACCCTATAACTTTCACCCAGACTAAATAATATCCAAATTTTTTTTTTTTTTTTACCAAAAATATGTAGCAGTATGCATTTTAGGCCAAATGTATAAGGAAAAATTACTTTTTTACAAAATGATATGATAGAAATGAAGAAAAATTCATTTTTTTACAAAATTTTCGTTCTTTTTTCATTAATAGCGAAAAAAATAAAAACCGCAGAGGTGATCAAATACCACCAAAAGAAAGCTCTATTTGTGGGAAAAAAAGGACAAAAATTTCATTTGGTTACAATGTTGTATGACTGAGTTATTGTCATTCAAAACGTGAGAGCACCAAAAGCTGAAAATTGGTCTGGTTATTAAGGGTGTTTAAGTGCCCAGTTGTCAAGTGGTTAAGATGAATGAGGCATGGATCCCGAAGGGACTGACAGTGGGTGATACATTTGACTAAAGGCCTGATGAGATGAGCTTCCTTGGGCTACAAATGGTCCACACGCTGCTGTATTTTATCTCTGCATGCCGGATGACTTGCGTGACTTATCCGCCACCAAATAGGGTTCAAGCCGCAATGTTTTAGTGCACTTTCTGCCTGAAAAACATCAATTTTTCTGGCCGCTGCTACAGTAGCAGCTGCAACAATACCTACTTTTTCAGGCATGTGTACATCCCTCATTTTTCTGGCCTCTGGTGCTGCACTGTGGCTGCAAAAACAAAACCAAAAAAAAAGGCACATACATGTGTCAATTCTCCTTCGTGATCGTTACCTTGTTGTGGTGAAGGGGCTTGCGTATCACAATGAAGCGACCACCTCTGAGTGTGTTGGCAATGGCAATGTTGGCACACCCCAGATGATAAGGCCGTTGCTTCATTGTGAACAGACCGCAATCGGCTGGATAATTTTGCATAGAAAAAACATACATTTTCTTTGTGATCATCTAAGGTGATCATTAAAGCCTACTAGGCCAACAATGGGCCCACACTGCAGAATCATTGTTTTCTGGGTCACTTAACTGTCACTGAACTACCTCAGCACGACCATAGGCTTTGAAAAACCCCCATCGCTTGCAATCTCCAAAACGTTCATTGACATCAGTGAGGACAAGGAACGGGACATGGCTACAGTAGGTGTTTGTGATATTGTGCTTTTAGCACGACAGCGTCGCGCTGATACTCGGCGACAGGGTGCCGAGATCTCGCCGACATCTCACACTCACTGGAATAGTGACAGCACATTCCAGCAAGCGCGTCATAGAAGCGACGGGAGATCCGACTTGGATTCCCGCCAATTCTACACGTGTGCGGCGTTTGTTATGAATCCTGAAGGGGAAGTCCCCGCCGGATTTTAAATAAAAATCCGGCATGGGTCCCCCCTCAGGAGCATACCGGGCCCTTAGGTCTGTTATGGGTTGTAAGGAGAGCCCCCCTACGCCGGAAAAAAACGGCGTAGGGGGTCCCCCCTACAATCCATACCAGACCCGTATCCAAAGCACGCTACCCGGCCAGCCAGGAAGGGAGTGGGGACGAGCGAGCGCCCCCCCCCCTCCTGAGCCGTACCAGGCTGCATGCCCTCAACATGGGGGGGTTGGGTGCTCTGGGGCAGGGGGGCACACTGCGGCCCCCCCCACCTCAGAGCACCCTGTCCCCATGTTGATGAGGACAGGGCCCCTTCCCGACAACCCTGGCCGTTGGTTGTCGGTGTATGCGGGCGGGAGGCTTATCGGAATCTGGGAGCCCCCTTTAATAAGGGGGGCCCCCAGATACCGGCCCCCCCACCCTAAGTGAATGAGTATGGGGTACATCGTACCCCTACCCATTCACCTGCAAGAAAAGTGGTAAAAACACAAATAAACCACACAGTGTATTAAAATATTTTATTTTTCTGCTCCGGAGGCCGCCCCCTGTCTTCTTTATTAGCTCTTTTACCAGGGGGGGCTTCTTCTTTGACGTCTTCGGGTGGGTGGGGGCCGCCGTCTGGTTCTCTTCCACCGCCGGGGGGGGGTGGCTTTTAAAAAAGCCCCCACCCCCCCGGCGGGTTTCCTCCGGCGTCTTCGGCGGGGCTCTTCTTCTTCCGCTATCCCGACGGGTCTTCTCAACTCTCCGGGGTTCTCCTTCTGTCTTCGCCGCTCTCCGTTGTTGACTCGTCGCACCCCGGTTCTTCGTCTCGCTGTCCGGTGTCTTCTTCCGTGATGTACGTCTTCTCCTTCCGTGCTGTGATGAGTTCTTCTTCCGTGCTGTGACGTCATGTTCTTCACTTCTCTCCTTCTCCCGATGTTGCCACGCCGGTCCTCCTCGCTGAAATGACGGATGCGCGCCTTGCATCGGACCTATATAGGCCTCACAGTCCCATCATGCTCTGTACCTACCCATGTGATACCTACCACGTGGGTAGGTATCACATGGGTAGGTACAGAGCATGATGGGACTGTGAGGCCTATATAGGTCCGATGCAAGGCGCGCATCCGTCATTTCAGCGAGGAGGACCGGCGTGGCAACATCGGGAGAAGGAGAGAAGTGAAGAACATGACGTCACAGCACGGAAGAAGAACTCATCACAGCACGGAAGGAGAAGACGTACATCACGGAAGAAGACACCGGACAGCGAGACGAAGAACCGGGGTGCGACGAGTCAACAACGGAGAGCGGCGAAGACAGAAGGAGAACCCCGGAGAGTTGAGAAGACCCGTCGGGATAGCGGAAGAAGAAGAGCCCCGCCGAAGACGCCGGAGGAAACCCGCCGGGGGGGTGGGGGCTTTTTTAAAAGCCACCCCCCCCGGCGGTGGAAGAGAACCAGACGGCGGCCCCCACCCACCCGAAGACGTCAAAGAAGAAGCCCCCCCTGGTAAAAGAGCTAATAAAGAAGACAGGGGGCGGCCTCCGGAGCAGAAAAATAAAATATTTTAATACACTGTGTGGTTTATGTCAGGTCACCTGTCGCCAGGTGACAAGTGCACCCTGTAGGGGTCAGGGATGCACCGCAGGGAAGTGAACCCTATAGCCGACTACTGCTGGCAGGGAGGAAGCGTGACCCAAGATCACCCAGGGCGCGGAGTCTAAGACCCAGTTTTGTATTCACCAGAGCCCTTGGTGGTAGGGATGGTCTTGGCCGCAACTGGGTCCAGGTCGCGTTCCCGGGATTCCTCAGGTCACACTCCGCAGGGAGAAGGGGGAAGCAGCCAGCAGAACAAACAGTGGTGATGGACAGGCCGAGGTCAGGGCAACAGGCAGACAAGGATAACCGTGGAACATGCAAATAGTCAGGGGCACAGGCAGACAGGGAAGTCGGGGACAAGCCAAAACGGTACACGGAAGATGATCGTAGCACTCTGCAACCAGGAACTAGCAATACACTGCAGACAGGAACTGAGCATTGGAACACTGTTGAACAGCACTGCAGACCTGTAGAGCAAAGGTTAATATAGGCTTCCTGGGATGGACTAGGGTGGAGCCATACAGGAAGAGGAAGTGATAAGAAGGGAAACCAGAACAGGATCTGCCTCTAATGAACACATGGAGATCAGGTAGGCAGACAGACATGATGTATATTCATGACAGTACCCTCCCTCTTACGAGGCCTCCCCCTTCCCTGCCTGGGTCCGGGTTTAGAGGGAAACTTCAGATGAAAATTCTTCAATAGACGAGGTGCAAAGACCTCTGATGCAGGAACCCAAGACCTCTCCTCAGGACCAAAGCCTTTCCAATGAACAAGGTACTGAAGAGCACCTCTACAGAGTCGGGAATCCAGTACTTGACTGACCTCATATTCCTGATTCTCCTCAGAGACTGGTGCCGTGGTGGGGAGAGGACGAGAGAATCTATTAAGGACTAAAGGCTTCAGAAGGGAAACATGGAAGGAGTTAGAGATTTTGAGGTTTTTGGGAATCTGAAGCTTGAAACAAACTGGATTCAGCTTAGCCATTATGGTGTATGGACCAATGAATCTTGGAGCAAACTTCAGAGAAGGAACTCGGAGCTTGATGTTTCTGGTGGAGAGCCAGACTTTGTCCCCTGGTTGAAGAGAAGGCGGTTTACGCCTGCGGCGGTCAGCAAAGCCTTTGAATTTGTCGGCAGCTGCCCGGAGGGAATCATGGACGTCGCTCCAGATGGAATTGAATGACTCTTGAGCTGAAGCCAAAGCTGGGATATCCAGAGAACAGGTCATGGGAAGTGGAAGTTGAGGATGTCTTCCATAAACTGAGAAAAAGGGTGTTCTCTGCGAACTGGTATTCACATGATTGTTATGGGAAAATTCCGCCCATGGAAGTAGAGAGGACCAATCGTCATGATGAGCGGAGACTAAGGTACGAAGAAAAACCTCTAACTCCTGATTAACCCTCTCCGTCTGCCCATTGGATTGAGGATGGTAAGAAGAGGAAAAATCCAAAGCAATATTGAGGGATTTGCAAAAGGCTCTCCAAAAACGAGACGTGAATTGAACACCCCTGTCCGAAACAATATGAGAAGGAACCCCATGAAGACGGAAAATCTCTCGAACAAAAATGGGGACCAAAGCAGGAGCAGAAGGCAGACCAGGAAGGGGAACAAAATGTGCCATTTTGGGAGAACCGATCGACTACCACCCAAATGACCGTATTACCGTCAGACAGTGGAAGATCGGTGATAAAATCCATGGCAATGTGAGCCCAGGGCTCCTTGGGAATGGGCAAGGGCATGAGGAGACCAGCAGGAGCTTGTGTGGAGGATTTGAACTGAGCACAGACATGACAAGCCTTGACATAGTCTTTAACCTCTGAGCGGAGATTTGGCCACCAATAGTGACGACTAATGAGTAGGAAGGACCGGAGGAAACCAGCATGGCCCGCCACCTTGGAATCATGTCCCAACGAAGGATCTTGGCTCTTAGCTCAGTGGGGACAAAGGTCTTACCAGGAGGAATTTTTGAGTCCAGGGTGGTAGAATGGGCAACAATGCATGAAGTTGGAATGATCGGCTCAGGTTCAAGAGTGAGATCTTCGTCCAAGGTGTCAAAGGATCTAGAAAGCGCATCAGCCCGACCGTTGCAGGAACCAGGTTTGTATGTAATCGTGAAACTGAAACGGGAAAAGAAGAGACTCCACCTGGCCTGTCTGGGATTCAGACGTTTAGCATTCTGTAAGTACTGTAGATTCTTGTGATCGGTGAAGATCGTTATGGAGTGAGGAGAACCCTCCAAAAGATGACGCCACTCTTCTAGCGCCAATTTAATTGCGAGAAGTTCCCGGTCACCGATGGCATAATTTCTCTCTGCCTGAGAAAATTTTTTGGAAAAGAACGCACATGGTTGACGTCTCTTCTCAAAAAGTTGAAGAAGCACCGCTCCCACTCCCACAGAAGAAGCGTCCACTTCAATAAAGAATGCCTCCTCAGGGTTTGGTCTCCTCAAAAGAGGTCCAGAGACGAAGGCCTGTTTCAGATCGTGAAACGCAGAGACAGCTTCGGGAGGCCAGTCTTTGGCATTAGCACCCTTCTTGGTCAAAGCGATAATAGGCGCGGCAATGGAAGAATAATTCCTGATGAACTGCCTATAATAATTTGTGAAACCAAGAAAGCGCTGTGTGGCCTTGAGGCTAGCAGGAAGAGGCCAATTGGTAATGGCTAAGACCTTCCCAGGATCCATACGAAGGCCCAAGCTTGAAACAAAGCATCCTAGAAACAGGACCTCAGAACATTCAAAGGAGCATTTCTCCAGTTTGGCATAGAGATTATTCTCTCTGAGGCGCTGGAGTACAGTGCGAACATGGTTCCTGTGGACATGCAGATTTTCCGAAAAGATTAGAATGTCATCCAGATAGATGACAACAAACTGGTACAGCAGGTCCCTGAAGATTTCGTTGACAAAGTTTTGAAACACGGCTGGGGCATTACATAACCCGAAAGGCATGACCAGATACTCATAATGGCCGTCTCGAGTGTTAAACGCAGTCTTCCACTCATCGCCTTCTCGTATTCTAATGAGGTTGTACGCCCCCCTGAGATCCAACTTAGTAAAAATGGAGGCACCCCTCAACCTATCGAACAATTCAGATATCAAGGGTAAGGGGTAACGATTCTTAATAGTAACAGCGTTTAATCCTCGATAATCAATACAGGGTCTCAAGGTACCATCCTTCTTGGCAACAAAAAAGAACCCTGCTCCTGCAGGCGATGACGATTTCCGAATGAAACCTCTGTCAAGGTTTTCTGCGACATACTCAGACATGGCCTGGGTCTCTGGGATGGACAAAGGGTATGTGCGACCCCTGGGCAGAATTGCTCCAGGAACAAGGTCAATGGCACAGTCAAAAGATCTGTGGGGAGGAAGCACCTCGGCTGATTTCTTACAGAACACATCCCGGTAATCGCTGTAAGCAGTGGGAAGATCCGAAGATACTGATGTGGTAGCAACCGGAAGTTCCCCCTTAGGAGTCACCTTGGAAAGACATGACGAGAAACATGAAGGACCCCAAGCCAGAATCTGCCCAGAAGCCCAGTCCACATGGGGAGAGTGGAGCTGTAGCCAAGGAAGGCCCAATACAATGGGAGTGGAGGCTTTAGGTAGGATGAGAAAGGATATCCACTCCTGGTGGAGAATCCCTATCGACATCCTAATGGGTAGTGTCTGGAAGCGAATAGGACCCCCTGGGAGAATAGTGCCATCAATTGCCGAGACTACCAGCGGCGTAGTGAGGGGTGAAAGGGTAAGCTTCATAGAAGAAGCAGTTCTCCAGTCCATAAAGTTGCCGGCAGCCCCGGAATCCAGATATGCAGAGATCGATAGGGGAGAAGTGCCTACATGAAGGGACACCGGAAGGAGCAGACGGGAAGGTGATGTTTCTGGGTCCAATACTCCACCTTCTAAATGTATTAGACCTGAGCGTTTCCCGGGCGAAGCGGGCAGGAGGCACGAAGATGGCCCTTGCCTCCACAATAGAGGCACAAGCCCAGAGTTCTGCGTCTAGCACGTTCTTCGGGTGTTAGTCTGGTCCGGCCCAACTGCATAGGTTCCTCAGCAGGCAGGGGGTGGTCTACGGGACGAAGTGAGGGAAGCACAGACTGACTACGACCTAGGGAGTGCTGGTGTCCTTTCTCAATGGACCTCTCCTGAAAACGAATATCGATCTGATTGCACAGGGAGATGACATCGTCCAGACCGACGGGGATGGTTCTTCCCGCTAATTCGTCCTTCACTCGGTCAGAGAGGCCATGTAAAAAGGTAGCGACCAGGGCCTCATTGTTCCAGCTCAATTCAGCTGAGAGTATACGGAACTGAAGAGCATATTGACCCACTGAACGAGATTCTTGGCGGAGACGTAGCAGAGCACTGGCTGCTGAAGAGGCCCGAGCCGGCTCTTCAAAGATGTTCCGAAAGAGCTTTAGGAAGTTGAACAGGCTGGAAACTACCGGATCATTCCTCTCCCACATAGGGGCAGCCCAGGCTAAAGCTTCACCGGAAAGGAGGGAAATAATATAGGCTACCTTTGCCCGATCAGACAAGAAGTTTTGAGGCTGTAGTTCAAAATGGATGGTGCACTGGCTAAGAAACCCCCTGCAGGCCTTGGAGTCTCCAGAAAAACGGACTGGAGGTGGTAGCTTCAGTGAATGCGACTCTGCGACTGGTGCGACGGGCGCAGCCGCTGCCGCTGGTTGTACTTGGGGTTGTAGATTCGGGGGGTCCCAACGAGGTCTGAAGCTGATCAAAGCGGGAAGCCAGATCCTGAAGGAAACGCATCACCTGAGCCTGATTAGCTTCATGCGTCTCGAGTCTGTGAACAACGCCCTGTAATGGGTCATCTGCAGGAAGCGGCACGTCGGCCGGGTTCATGGCTGTTCAAACTGTCAGGTCACCTGTCGCCAGGTGACAAGTGCACCCTGTAGGGGTCAGGGATGCACCGCAGGGAAGTGAACCCTATAGCCGACTACTGCTGGCAGGGAGGAAGCGTGACCCAAGATCACCCAGGGCGCGGAGTCTAAGACCCAGTTTTGTATTCACCAGAGCCCTTGGTGGTAGGGATGGTCTTGGCCGCAACTGGGTCCAGGTCGCGTTCCCGGGATTCCTCAGGTCACACTCCGCAGGGAGAAGGGGGAAGCAGCCAGCAGAACAAACAGTGGTGATGGACAGGCCGAGGTCAGGGCAACAGGCAGACAAGGATAACCGTGGAACATGCAAATAGTCAGGGGCACAGGCAGACAGGGAAGTCGGGGACAAACCAAAACGGTACACGGAAGATGATCGTAGCACTCTGCAACCAGGAACTAGCAATACACTGCAGACAGGAACTGAGCATTGGAACACTGTTGAACAGCACTGCAGACCTGTAGAGCAAAGGTTAATATAGGCTTCCTGGGATGGACTAGGGTGGAGCCATACAGGAAGAGGAAGTGATAAGAAGGGAAACCAGAACAGGATCTGCCTCTAATGAACACATGGAGATCAGGTAGGCAGACAGACATGATGTATATTCATGACAGTTTATTTGTGTTTTTACCACTTTTCTTGCAGGTGAATGGGTAGGGGTACAATGTACCCCATACTCATTCACTTAGGGTGGGGGGGCCGGTATCTGGGGGCCCCCTTATTAAAGGGGGCTCCCAGATTCCGATAAGCCTCCCGCCCGCATACCCCGACAACCAACGGCCAGGGTTGTCGGGAAGGGGCCCTGTCCTCATCAACATGGGGACAGGGTGCTCTGAGGTGGGGGGGGCCGCAGTGCGCCCCCCTGCCCCAGAGCACCCAACCCCCCCATGTTGAGGGCATGCAGCCTGGTACGGCTCAGGAGGGGGGGGGGGCGCTCGCTCGTCCCCACTCCCTTCCTGGCTGGCCGGGGTAGCGTGCTTTGGATACGGGTCTGGTATGGATTGTAGGGGGACCCCCTACGCCGTTTTTTCCGGCGTAGGGGGGCTCTCCTTACAACCCATAACAGACCTAAGGGCCCGGTATGCTCCTGAGGGGGGACCCATGCCGGATTTTTATTTAAAATCCGGCGGGGACTTCCCCTTCAGGATTCATAACAAACGCCGCACACGTGTAGAATTGGCGGGAATCCAAGTCGGATCTCCCGTCGCTTCTATGACGGCTCTCTGAGCGCTGGCTCCCGCGATGGGGCTCGTAGGTGCTCAATCTCGCTGAGAAAGAGAGCGAGATTGACACAAAATCGGGTTCACCTACTGTAGCTTGGTATCCAACCTTGTGTAAATGGGGAGTTTGCGGTTGTGCAAATGGACTGTTTGCAGGTGTTTGCGGTGCGTTAAACGGGGAGTTTGGTCTGTCAGAGTTTGGTCTGTCACTGTGAACCCTAACCCTATTACAGGCAGGGTTAGGGTTACAGATAGGGTTAGGGTTACAGATAGGGTTATGGTTACAGATAGGGTTAGGGTTAGGGTTACAGACAGGGTTAGGGTTAGGGATACAGACTGTAACCCTAACCCCATCTGTAACCCTAACCCTGTCTGTAACCCTAAACTTAACCCTAACCCTATCTGTAACCCTAACCCTAACCCTATCTGTTACCCTAACCCTAACCCTAAACCTTACACTACCTGATCGATACAACATCATACCCGATGTTTTAAAGCACGTTATTCCAAACAATTTATGAATGTGCCCTTTATGGATTAAAAACGGACTCTGCGACAACTACATAATTTTCCATGGGAGTTTTGCCATGGATCCCCCTCCGGCATGCCACAGTCCAGGTGTTAGTCCCCTTGAACAACTTTTCCATCACTATTGTGGCCAGAAAGAGTCCCTGTGGGTTCTAAAATTCGCCTGCCCATTGAAGTCTATGGCGGTTCGCCCGTTCGCAAACATTTGCGGAAGTTCGCGTTCGCTGTTCGCGAACCGAAAATTTTAGGTTCGCGACATCACTACTTATGACCACTTTTTTAAATACTTTTTAGTATTTAATTATATTCACCGTCACTTGGTTGCTGCTACACATATATTGTTTACACACTATCTTCTTTTATATATTTTGTGCATATTTGGTCACACCATTTTTTGTACATGTCCACATCATGACCACACAGGTCTAGATTTATTCATTAGCGCAGCGCAATTTTATATTTCACTTTTCTCACATATTATCTGTATGTTGTGTGCTAGCAGCTGCCCTTTCTGTCTTTAGCAGCGCGTTTTTCTCTCCCCTATTTTTTCACAAAAATATCCAACTACACCTGACCCTACTACTGCCGCCTGTCGGTCTGGGGTGGGACCAACCCCCCAAACAATGACAGTATGCACAGACAGTATAGTCAAAGCTGGAGCAGAGGCTCTAAATTTAATCCAAATAAACATGATCAGAGCCACTTAACTCTCTGACCCCCTCTAAATTTACAAGAGCACCGGCTCTGAAAGTAGCCAGGCGGTACATATACTTTTTGGAGATATTTATTATAGCAAAAAGTAAAAAATATTGCTTTTTTTTTCCAAATTGTCGCTCTATTTTTGTTTATAGCGCAAAAATAAAAACCACAGGGGTGATCAAATACCACCAAAGGAAATCTCTATTTGTGAGAAAAAAGGATGTAAATTTTGTTTGGGGGCCACGTCGCACGACCGCACAATTGTCATTTAAAGCGAAGCAGTGCCGAATCGCAAAAAGTGGCCTGGTCATTTGGCATCCAAATCTTCCGGGGCTGAAGTGGTTAAACTTGCTTGCGGCTGTAATATATTTCCAGCTCATGGTAATATAGATAAAAATCAAGGAAAAAAAAAACGGGTCCCCCCAGTCCATACCAGGCCCTTTGGGTCCGGTATGGATATTAAGCTGGATTCCACACCAAAATAAAATAAAAACAGCATGGGACCCCCTAAAATTCATACCAGGCCCTTCATGTCTGGTATGGTTTTTTAAGGGGAACTCCACGCCAAATTGGCGTTGCCCCCCCCCAAAATCCACACCAGATCCTTATCCAAGCATGCAGCCTGGAGGACAGGATGGGGGGGACGAGTGAGCTCCCCCCTCCTGAACTATACCAGGCCACATGCCCTCAACATGGGGAGGGTGCTTTGGGGACCCCCCATGCACCTTTTCACCATGTTGATGGGGACAAGGGCCTCATCCCCAAAACCCCTGCCTGATGGTTGTGGGGGTCTGCAGGTGGGGGGTTTATTGGAACCTGGAAGCCCCTTTAACAAGGGGGCCCCCAGATCCCACCCACCCTTTTGTGAATGGGTATCGGGTACATTGTATGGACCCATTCACCAAAAAAGTGTCAAAAAGTAAAAACCACAAAAGACAATTCCATTTCCATTAACCACTTGCCACCTGCCTTATGCAAAAAGACGTCGGCAAAGTGGTTTCAATATCCTGAGTGGACGTCATATGATGGCCTCAGGATATTGAGCCGATGCGCGCCCGGGGGGCTCGCATCGTGGCGATCGCTGATGCAGGGTGTCAGTCTGACACCCGGCAACACCGATCTAGGTAAAGAGTCTCCAACGGAGACTCTTTACCACGTGATCAGCTGTGTCCAATCACGGCTGATCACAATGTAAACAGGAAAAGCCGGTAATCGGCTTTTCCTCACTCGCATCTGTCAGACGCGAGTAGAGGAGAGCCGATCGGCTGCTCCTCTGACAGGGGGGGTTTGTGCTGATAGATTGTCAGCACAGCTCCCCAGAGGATGCCCACACTGGACCACCAAGGATGCCACTAGACCACCAGGGATGCCCACCACAGGTATGCCACCCTAGACCACCAGGGATGACAATCACAAATGGATGCCAATCAGTGCCCACAATGGATGCCAATCAGTGCCCACAATGGGCATCACTGATTGGCAGGCATTATTGTTTGGCACTGATTGGCATCCATTAGTACAACACATACTATTAGTACGTTTGTGACACCTATCAGTGCCCATCCATGCCGCCTATCAGTGCCCATCCATGCCGCCTATCAGTGCCCATCCATGCCTCCTATCCGTGCCCATCCATGCCACCTATCCGTGTCCATCCGTGTCGCCTATCCGTGCCCATCCATGCCGCCTATCCGTGCCCATCCGTGCCGCCTATCAGTGCCCATCCGTGCCGCCTATCAGTGCCGCCTATCAGTGCCGCATATTAGTGCCCATCATCAGTGCCCATCAATGCCACAACATCAGTGCCACCTTATCAGTGCCCGTCAGTGCAGTAGCATCAGTGCCCATCAGTGAAGGAGAAAACATACTTGTTAAGACCTGCAGTGGTTATGGTACTGCGGCCTTCTTTCCATCCCTCAATCGCCGAGCATAAGGGATTATCGCTACCATAGGAGGTAGAGGGATAGTGGAGATGAATGCAGTTTTCCAAGATGATTCTTCCGAATTGTTATAATCTTCCCCCCCAAACATGAGCCAAGACTTCATGAAGGGTGTCCAGATATAGAATTGCTTTATTGAGACTGGAGGTTACTTATATACAGCAAAAGGAATACTTGACGTAATCAGATGAACAATGATAATCTCCTCACACATTCATCATACAATGGTTTTACTAACGAGCCCCCCCCCCCTACAATAGACCTCTTAGGAGACAGACGTCCTGTCTCCGATGTAATCCACATGTGTTAATTACTGGTCATTTACCCAGACGAGGTGAGATCTTCTCACCTGCTAAACTATAGAAATTCACACAATGAACGCTTCTTGAGAGACAGACCAAAGTTCATTTACATGACACTGCAGACGATATTATCACAGCCAGCTCTGCCTGGGAGATATTGAAATCAGTTAAGGAATAAACCAATTATCTCCAGGCAGAGAGCACCCCAAGTTTCCCAAAAGTTGGAAAACTGTTTTCCACACAAGGTATCCCTACAATTACATATGCCCTGATAGCTCCGATCTGGGGGACCAACATATCCAAATTTCACCCAGATCGGTCCAGGGGTTCTTAAAAAACAAACAGAACCTATGAGAAAATCCAGAATAAAGTCTATTTTCTTCACAATACTCCCCCTTAGTTCCATGGGTCGGCATACCCGCCTAGACCCTGCCGGGTTGGCTAGGGGATGTCCGGGTCAAAATTATACTTCCAAGTCGGTTTGGCGGGGAAAGCCCATCCGCATTGCCGTTCTGCTTGCCCGGGCGGTATTGCAGTGTAAAATTGTAGGGCTGCAATGCTAAACTCCAGCGGTTGGTACGGTTGGAGCTTCTTTAAGGCCCATACTAGAGCCAGGCATTCTTTTTCCATGCCGTCTTAAGTTCCTGGAACGCCGTTGCACACTCCAAGAACCAGGCTACCTGCTTGGGTAGGGCCCTTTTGGTCAGGTCGGTGAGGGGTTTCGCTAGGGTGCTATACCCTGGGACGAACTTCCTATAATACCCGGCGGTGCCTAGGGATGCCAATACCTGCGTCTTGGTGCAGAGCTGGGACCAATTAGCTATGACCTCTACTTTTGCGGGTTCAGGGGGCTGTTTCCCAGACCCTACTCTAGGCCCTAGGTATTGAACCTCTGCCATGGCCCCATGGCAGTTCTCGGATTTCAGGGTGAGATTTAGTTTCTCCCCCAACCCAACTTGCTCTAGGTTACCTTGGTTAGCTGCCAGCAGGTCGGGTAAGGGGAGTCCTTCACTAGTGTCAGTGGACGGGGCACCGATAGCGGCCACGTCCTCGGAGCGCTCGAAGTACGGTTTCAACATGTTCACATGAAAGGCTCGTCTGATCCTTTCATCCAAACATTTGGCCACAATATAGGTGGTGTCGCTAATTCGTTCCACCACTTTAAATAGCCCCTGCCACGATGCCTGTAGCTTGTCCTTTTTGGATGGTCTGAGGGCTAATACTTTTTGCCCTATTTCCAGGTTCCTATCTCGTGCTCCTCGGTCATACCATTGTTTCTGTCGTTTCTGGGCTGCCTGTAGGCTCTCCCGAACTGATTCGGTCAGTGCCCGCAGGCGGTCCCGGAACTCCAGCACGTACGGCACAACCGGGATCCCTTCCTCTCCTGTGTTGCCCTCCCAGTGCTCCCGTATGAGGTCCAGGGGTCCCCGGACTTTTCTACCGTATAGGAGTTCGAAGGGGGAGAACCCGGTCGACGCCTGGGGCACTTCCCGGTAGGCAAACAGGAGATGGGGTAGAAATTTCTCCCATTGACCGCAGGACTCTGTGAACGCTGTGAGCATCTGCTTAAGCGTGCCGTTGAATCGTTCACAAAGACCGTTGGTCTGGGGGTGGTAGGGGAAGTTAAATAACGGTTTCACCCCGCAGTTCTGCCATAACTGTTGAGTGACAGTTGCCGTGAACTGGGTTCCCTGATCTGAGAGTATTTCTCGGGGGAATCCTACTCGAGAAAAGATCCTGACTAGAGCTTCTGCTACTGTCTCCGCCCCAATGTTGGGGAGCGCCACTGCCTCAGGATACCTGGTGGCATAGTCCACCACCGTGAGGATGTAGCGCCTTCCGGAGGCGCTGGGTTTGTTGAGGGGCCCTATCAGGTCTACTGCCACTCTGGCGAATGGTTCCTCTATTATAGGTAGGGACCGCAACTTGGCCTTGGGGTGGTCCCCATGTTTCCCCAATCCTTTGACACGTGTCACATGTCCTGCAGTACGTCTGCAAGTCTTTTGATATCCCTGGCCAGAAGAACGTCTGGGTAAGGCGATCCTTAGTTTTCTTGATACCCAGATGTCCGGCTAGCGGGATATCATGGCTGAGCTTTAGAAGCTCTGCTCTGTATTTGCGGGTACAACTAGCTACCTTTTTATAACTTGGGCTGCCCCACTTCCCACTCCCCCTGTGACCCTATATAGCAGTCCCTTGTCCCAGTGGAAGTCCTCTTGAGCATTACCTTCCTTAGGGGTACCTACGGCCTTCCTGTAACCTGCTAAGGTGGGATCTGACTGCTGGGCTTGGCCAAAGTCTTGTGGAGTGCCCCTGAAGGGGATAGGGTCCGGACATACTATGGGGTTTTCGGTCCCTACCTGTGGTTCCTCGGAGTGCGTCTGTCCAGCTCGGCGGGCTTGCGCCCTGGTAGTCACAGGGCAGGTTCCAGCGGGATCTGGGGTAAGCAGCTGTGAAGTTAGGCACCCCAAATCGTTCCCCAGCAATACTTCCATAGGTAGGCCCGACATAATGCCTACTTCCATCTGCTTGGCTCCGGTGCCCCAATTTAACTGCACTTGGGCTGTGGGTAGTTTGTGGATGGCGCCTCCTGCCACTCTTACTGCAACAGTCCTGTTGGTGCGCGCCTTCGCAGATATGGTGTGAGGCTGCACCAGAGTGAGGGTGGCCCCAGAGTCTCGTAGTGCCTCAGCCTCCTTTCCATCTACTGTGACCCATTGTCTGTGGTGCACCCGGTTGTCCCCCTCGGCTTGTGCTAGGTTCACCTCATGCAGTTTGGTCCATTGCTCAGATTCAGTGCTGTGGTCTTCCAGCAGCTCATGCTGATAGTGATGAGTGGCTGGCCTCGGTGGTGGTGGTGATGGCCGCTCCCAATTGCCTCTGCTCCGCTGAGGGCAATGTATTTTGTAGTGCCCTGGCTGATTGCATTGGTGACATACCAATGGCGGTCTCCGGTTAACATAGGTGGTGTAGGGGTGGTACCGCGTTCGGTCGGTGGTGGGTCACAGGACTGGCGTTGGGGTGCTTGACCCTACCAGAGGGCGGTTTCCACTAGCCCTCTCCTTTTCTTCCTTCGTGATACTCGTCTGCCAGCTTGGCCGCTTCCTCGATTGTGGCCGGCTTCCTGTCTCTGACCCAGTCCTTGGTGTCTGCAGGTGTGTGGTCAAAAAATTGTTCTAGCAAGAAGAGTTGTAGCACCTCCTCTAGCGTCGCGGCTTGGCAGCCTTGTATCCAGTTTTGGGCCGCCCGATACATCCTAAAAGCCCATTCGGTGTAGGAGTCTCGGCCCCCTTTCCGTAATGCCCGAAAACGTTTTCCTGTAAGTCTCTGGGGTCACGGCATACCTGGCTAGCAGAATGTCCTTTACCCTGGCATAGTCGTGTATGGCTGTATCAGGAACTGCTCGGTATGCCTCTGCTGCTCGGCCCGTGAGTTTGCTGTTTAGAATCGCGGCCCATTTGCTCCGATTCCAGACCCTCCAAAGCGCATTGACGCTCGAAATCTTGTAGGTATGCGTCAATTTCCATTTCTCCATCCGAAAACTTTTAAACGCAGCATAGTTAATCTTTCTCCGCTGCCCTCCATTTATAGATCCGGCTAAGGAAGCGGTGTCTCCTTGGTTTACGCTTGCCTGTTGTGCTCTGCGTTCTGCGCTCACCTGCTCCAGGACTTGCGTCACCATCTCCGGTGTGGATTTGGCCCATATAGGTTTAGCCTCCACATCACCTTCTGTTGGAACTCTGCTTCCTCCTGGCTGACATTCGCCATGCTGCTGGTTTGGTCGCCCCTCCATTAGTTCTGCTATGAGGGTAGCTCTCTTTTTGTTGCTTGCCACTTGACCTCGGGCTTCCAGCAGATCCTTTAGCGTGGTCCTCTTTAGTCTCTCGTAATGCTGGGCCATTCACCTGCTGTCTTTATGCGTCCCATTCAACCCCGCTGCTTGCCACCAGTTGTTAAGACCTGCAGTGGTTATGGTACTGCGGCCTTCTTTCCATCCCTCAATCGCCAAGCATAAGGGATTATCGCTACCATAGGAGGTAGAGGGATAGTGGAGATGAATGCAGTTTTCCAAGATGATTCTTCCGAATTGTTATAATCTTCCCCCCCAAACATGAGCCAAGACTTCATGAAGGGTGTCCAGATATAGAATTGCTTTATTGAGACTGGAGGTTACTTATATACAGCAAAAGGAATACTTGACGTAATCAGATGAACAATGATAATCTCCTCACACATTCATCATACAATGGTTTTACTAACGAGCCCCCCCCCCCCTACAATAGACCTCTTAGGCTGGGTTCACACTACTACACTACTTTGATCCTACTTTGCTCTGCTACATTGGTCCTACACTGATCCTACATTGGTCCTACATTGGTCCTACATTGGTCCTACATTGGTCCTACATTGGTCCTACATCCATCCTACTTTCATGAACAGGATACTACTTTGATCCGACTTTGTGATAGTCTGACTTGTTCTTTGACCAATCAAAACAATCCCAGAGTGAGATAAATTCCTTTTACTGCTGCTGTAATCACAAGTCGGATGTCAAAAGTCGGATGGTTAGGACAAGGCTCCTACTTTGATCCTACTTTAATGATATTCAATGGGCTGATGTAGGATCAAAGTAGGACCAAAGTAGTACAGGGAGCATTTTCAAAGTCAGACCGACTTGTGTCGAACCAGTTAAGACAGCTCTCATAGGGAAACATTGATTTTCACACGTCATGCTACATGAGCTCCCAATGTAGGACCGTTGTAGGACAAGTGTGAACCCAGCCTTAGGAGACAGACGTCCTGTCTCCGATGTAATCCACATGTGTTAATTACTGGTCATTTACCCAGACGAGGTGAGATCTTCTCACCTGCTAAACTATAGAAATTCACACAATGAACGCTTCTTGAGAGACAGACCAAAGTTCATTTACATGACACTGCAGACGATATTATCACAGCCAGCTCTGCCTGGGAGATATTGAAATCAGTTAAGGAATAAACCAATTATCTCCAGGCAGAGAGCACCCGAAGTTTCCCAAAAGTTGGAACACCCCTTTCCACACAAGGTATCCCTACAATTACATATGCCCTGATAGCTCCGATCTGGGGGACCAACATATCCAAATTTCACCCAGATCGGTCCAGGGGTTCTTAAAAAACAAACAGAACCTATGAGAAAATCCAGAATAAAGTCTATTTTCTTCACAATACTTATTTACAATGTTTTATAACTGAAAAAAAATTCAAAATTTTCGGTCATTTCTTTTTTGCAGAAAATAAAAATCCCAGAGGTGATCAAATACCACCAAAAATAAAGCTCTATTTGTGGGAACAAAATGATAAAAAATGTAGTTTGGGTACAATGTAGCACGACCGCGCAATTGTCATTCAAAGTGCAACAGTGCTGAAAGCTAAAAATTGGTCTGGGCGAAAAGGTGTATAAGTGCCCTGTATGGAAGTGGTTAAAAAAGAAAAAAAAGTGTCCCACAATGTATATCCATCTTCAATCACGCTGCCCGGAGGACCCAAAAAAAACTCTGCCTCCATGGGACGCCACCAAGCGACTTGGCAGTGACAGCTGTTATAAAAGCTGACATAACCAGATGACTCCACAGGGGGTTCCACCATTCCTGTATCTTGCCAACTCAACAGTTTAGCCTCCTGGCTGACATATTTGCCATCCGGCTGTTTCAGGCCTTTAGCCTAGGCCTAAGTTTCTGTTCCTCAGAACAAACAGTTTCCTAGAGTTAAGCACACACCTAGCTTACTCCTGTCAGCGTCTTGCTGCTCTATCACCAATGACATCTGCCTCCTTCAGACATGCATACAGCCTCTGACTCCTCTTCAGAGTGGTGGGAGTCCTCCTGACTCCCGGGAATAGACTTTCTGTCTGTTGGGTGGGGCCCTGAGCCATGTCTGGTCAGAACTAAAAAGCCAAGACACAGCTGTGTAATTAATGTGTCTTTCTCTCCGAAATCTGGTGTAACCAGTAATCTTTCACATAGCACAGAGTCCCACCCTCACAACAACACACACAGTGCAGTCAGTGTACAGTATTAGTAGTGTATTAAAGTGGGTAAGGGGAACCCTATGACAGAATTAAGAAAAAAAACAGTCTGGTATGGTTCAGGAGGGGGGGCACTCACTTGTCCCCCTATCCCTTTTTAAATAAAATTGCAGTGGAGTTCCCCTTAAAATCGATTTTTTGAGGGGACCTCACGCTGTTATTCCTTTTCATTTTGGCGTGGAGTTCCCCTTAAAATATATACCAGACCCAAAGGGCCTTGTATGGACTGGGTGGGGGAACCCAGACTTTTTTTTTTCTTAATTCTGTCATAGGGTTCCATACAGTGCCTTGCGAAAGTATTCGGCCCCTTTGAACTTTGCGACCTTTTGCCACATTTCAGGCTTCAAACATAAAGATATAAAACTGTAATTTTTTTTGAAGAATCAACAAGTGGGACACAATCATGAAGTGGATCGAAATTTATTGGATATTTTAAACTTTTTTAACAAATAAAAAACTGAAAAATTGCGAAATTATTCAGCCCCCTTATGTTAATACTTTGTAGCGCCACCTTTTGCTGCAATTACAGCTGTAAGTCGCTTGGGGTATGTCTCTATCAGTTTTTCACATCGAGAGACTGAAATTTTTGCCCATTCCTCCTTGCAAAACAGCTCGAGCTCAGTGAGGTTGGATGGAGAGCGTTTGTGAACAGTAGTTTTCAGTTCTTTCCACAGATTCTCGATTGGATTCAGGTCTGGACTTTTACTTGGCCATTCTAACGCCATTCTAACATAACCCTGGTACCCTCTTTAAGAGTCGGCGGTTTAAACCAGCCGCTCTCCGGTGCCCTCCACCACTTCCGGAGCCGTCGGTAGTGGCTGCTGTCCCTTGTTAGGTATGGAGATGAGTGAGGGGAAGATGGCCCCCACTTGTTTCCATATCATTGCAGGGCGGAAGCAACGTCAAAATGTCACTTCCGTCCAATGCTCTCAAAGGGACATTTTAAAAAAAAAATTGAATGACATTCAAATTTTTTTTTATTGCATTTTTGTGTAATCATGAGATCTGGGGTCAAAAAGATCTGGGGTCATATTTAAGAGGTTCTGTCATGCTTTTTGTCTATTACAAAGGATGTTTACATTACTTTACTAGGAATAAAAGTGACCCATTTTTTTTAAAAAGAACAGTGTAAAAGTTAAAAATAAAAGGTAAAATAAGACGAGCTTGCGTTCAGAAGTGAACGCAAACGTGAGCAGCGCCAGAATATGAAAACGATGTTCAAACCACACATGTGAGATATCGCCACAATCGTTAGAGCAAGAGCAATATTTCTAGCCCTAGACCTCCTCTGTAACTCAAAACATGCAACCTGTAGATTTTTTTAAACATTACCTATGGAGATTTTTATGGGTAAAAGTTTGTCGCCATTCATACAACTTTGAAGCATGACATGTTGGGTATCAATATACTCGGCGTAACATTATCTTTCACAATATACAAAAATGGGCTAACTTTACTGTTGTCTTATTTTTTAATAAAAAAATAAAATTCCCCCAAAAAATGCGATTGTAAGACTGCAGCGCAAATACGGTGTGACAAAAAGTACTGCAACGACTGCCATTTTAATCTCTAGGGTGTTAGAAAAAGATATACATAATGTTTGGGGGTTCTACCTAATTTTCTAGCAAAAAATAATGTTTTTAACTTGTAAACACCAAATCTCAGAAAAAGGATCGGTTCTTAAGTGGTTAATAAACTGCCTGCACTGTATAAATAGTATACACTACACTGTGTGTGTGTATATATATATATATATATACACACAAATATATATAATATATATATATATATATTTATATATATATATACACACTAAACTACCTGCACGCCACTAACTAACCTGCCTCTAGCTAACGTTCTCTCAATTGCAAATTTCACTATATACGGCCACCGTGTAAGCAGCCTTATATAGTGTGGACTGTGGGGCATGGACATGATTGGCTAACGGCACCCTTTTTCCAACTCAGTAATTATGTTTTTGGAAAAAAAAATCTTACATTGGTGTTATATTTTTTCACTTGGATGTTATAAGTTGCACTAGTAAATATAGCTGGATAAAACAAAAACTGTGTCTGGTGATTATTTTCTATACCCACTGTATTAATTTCAGAAGAACATCAAAGTTTACACAGACATAAGAGATATCATAAAATAATAAAGATCAAGGGAAGATTTTATTTTAGAACTGGTCATCATTACTTAGGATGCCTGAGTTAAAGCTCCGCAGAAAACCATTTTATGTAGCAGTTAAAACCCTCAATCTGTGGAACATACGGTTCACCTCCCCACATTCCACCAAGAAAACATGTCTGGGAGACCCCAAAACTCCAGAAACGTATGACCTAGTCAACTCCTTGCAGCTGGGCACACTTCAGTGCTCTCATTGTTTGGCCCCCATCATAATAAATACTAGTATTCATGAGCTCCATTTAGTAAAAGGGCCTTTTACTTAAACTGTCATTGTGTCAGACTGCAGAGAAGGGTAGATGGGTGAAGGCCAGAGAGGTGGGCGGAGAAGTCCACCAGCCATGAATACTGAGCAGTTCAGCCTTGCTTGGACCTTGTGCTGCCGTCTCCCATTCACTCATTATTTCAGCCTACTGAACTTGAAGTAAGGAGACTCATGGAGAGCTGTCAGTGGGGGCTCACATTTTCAGCCTTGCCTCATTGCAGATTAATAAAAGAGCAACATGTTTATTTGGTGGAAGGCGGGCCATTCCTCACACATTCATTCTTGTAGTAGTACGGACTTTGTTAAATTGAAGACAAAAACAAACCAGTCACAAGCCCTTTCTGTGGTGTCTATGAAAGCTCAGAGTATGGGCGTTTGCAGCTGCCCAAACATAGGGTGGCACTGTGCAGAACGAGACAGGGATCTCTGTAGTGAACAAGCAGAATATGGACAAATGCAGCAGGTGGTATCATTGTTCCAACTCCCTGACAATTATCATTTTTCATTGTCAAGTTTTCACTGTTTTGTACTCTTCTTTGACTACTCACAAGAAGCTCTAATGGGGGAATAAAAACCATCACATTCAGCACTTGAAAGTAGTTTATGGAGATTGGTCCACAGATGTTCTTAGCATCATATTACTTACTCTTTCTACATTACACCCATTCTCCTATAGAATCACTTACACTTCCAGGATAAGTGTAAGGCAAAAAGTTTAAAGCTGTGCCATTCTTTGATATTTGTGTTTTTTATTTGGACAAGCCATAAACTTGCAGGAGAAAGAGGAGTTTCAAAGAAGAAAGTTCTTTAGAAATCTGGTAAGAAAATTTAGTCACTCTAAATAAATAAAAAGTCATAATTCTATACTACAGTGCCCAACTTTGATTGAATATCAGGCAATATGACTGATATTTCCCATTTGGCATTTGCAGGGCTTACAAAATGTTTGGAATCCACAGGAAAAAAATAATAAAATAATTTACAGCTACATCACCTCTACTTATTTTACATGATTTATATATCGCCAATGGCTTGTGCATTGCTTTATTATTTATGTTTTACATTTATTTACAATATATAGCATATTCTACATTTAGATCAGTCCCTGCCTTCAAGGAGCTTACAATTAGGGTTGAGCGAACTGTAAAGTTCGGGTTCGGTACGGACTTTTGTTTTTTTTGTACCAGGACCCGAACCCGAACAATTTGCTGTAAGTTCGGGTTCGGGTCGGTGTTCGGCAATGTAATGGCGCGCTGCAGGGCAGCCAATCACCATTTGTTTTACTCCTGTGACCTAGAAGCCATCACAGCCATGCCTACTAATGGCATGGCTGTGACTGGCCAGTGCTGCTTCACAAATCAAATTGCAGCAGCACTGCATATGTTACTGTGAGATACACCCTTTATATACTTTTCTTCTATTGTGCTATTCAAAAAACATCCATTTAAGGGGAAAAAATGTTTGCAGTGTTTCCTCCAGTGTTTGCAGTGTTTCCCTCCATATCTGTACGTGTGAGATAAACACTTTAGCCAGTGTTCTTCTATTGTTCTATTCAAAAATCACCCATTTAGTGCAAAAATATATATTTTGCAGTGTTTTCTCCAGTGTTTGCAGTGTTTTCCTCCATATCTGTACGTGTGAGATAAACACTTTAGCCAGTGTTCTTCTATTGTTTCTATTCAAAAATCACCCATTTAGGGCAAAAATATATATTTTGCAGTGTTTCCTCCAGTGTTTGCAGTGTTTCCTCCATACCTGTACGTATGAGATAAACACTTTAGCCAGTGTTCTTCTATTGTTCTATCCAAAAATCACCCATTTAGGGCAAAAATATATATTTTGCAGTGTTTTCTCCAGTGTTTGCAGTGTTTCCCCCATTTCTGTACCTGTGATATAAACACTTTAGCTAGTGTTCTTCTATTGTTCTATTCAAAAAAACACCCATTTATGGCAACAATATATATTTTACAGTGTTTCCTCCAGTGTTTCTCAGTGTTTCCTCCATATCTGTAGGTGTGAGATAAACACTTTAGCTAGTGTTCTTCTATTGTTCTATTCAAAAATCACCCATTTAGGGCAAAAAAATATATTTTGCAGTGTTTCCTCCAGTGTTTGCAGTGTTTCCTCCATCCCACAGGACTTGTCCGTCCCTTGTACAGAATAGACATGGATACCGGCCTTACCTAGCCATTCTTGTATTTCTGATCTTTCTCACTCTTTTGGGGTGTACCCTAATTTAAAAATAAAATAAATTAAAAACAAAAAGCTGTGTTGGCTACCTCATCCTTCTCCACTGCCGCTTCCACCTACACCACCACATCCACCGCCACCTCAACCTCCTACTCCATATGGACCTTGTCCTCCTAGGTCAAGATTTTTTTTTAATGTTATTTTAAGTTATTTCCCGATCCCCATTATTTGCAGAGTATTTGCCATGCTCTTACCGACATTTTGCTGCCATTTGCAGCCCTCTAGCCCTTTCCATTAGTTTTTTAGAGATATTTTAGTAGTCAAAAAGTCTGGGTCCCCATTGACTTCAAATGGGGTTCGGGGTCAAGTTCGGGTCCCGGACCTGGACTTTTTTTCGAAGTTCGGCCGAACCCGTCGAACCCGAACATCCAGGTGTCCGCTCAACTCTACTTACAATGTAAGGCCCTTATCTCACATGCATACACTGTGGCGAGAAAAACACAGAAAACAAAAAAAACAGATAAGCACAGGTAAAGCATGCAAACTCCATACAGGTAGTCTCCTGGTTGGGATTCAACATGGCAACCTTAGTGCTGCAAGGCATAAGTGCTAACAACTTTACAAAATAGAGGAGGACTGTGCCGCCCCAATGGGGCATAGAATTTATATAGATTGTTCCCCTGAACTATTTTCTATGGACGTTTATATTTAGTTCACATGTTGCCATCTAGTGACCTTTTGTGGTAATGCACTTGTTTTTTACATGTCTTTTTACTGATGTTATGACACACTTCCTTTGTATATAATGCTCCACCCTTTCTTCCTGTGTTTGTACTTCCTGTGTCATGGATGCAACTAACAAGCCACATGTAGCAGAACACATGTGGTCGGCATAGTAAGCTACAGACAATATCATCTTTTGACCGCATAATACCACAATCTATTCATCTGTTGTATCCTGTCATCTCACAAGGGATAATCGCTTCACAACAATCGGAGTCAGAATAATCAAAAGATGTATAGAGTTCCTACAGCAATCAAGCTCAGTGCCATCCGCCATCTTTGGAAAAGTACATGGTCGCACAAGTTTACTGCACCTTATGTGAATGTTAACAACTGTTTCTCTACATTGAACTGTGATACCCCACCTGTCTAAGCTGCTGTTTGTCTTCTTAAAGAGACAGTACCATTTTTTGCAAAACGTAAAAAATGTATAGACTAGACTCTGAGCACCCTTTTGTGGCTGAACCAACACAGATTCATCATGCCTCTGAACCCACAGATGTAAAGGGAGCAGATTCATTGCCGAACAGAGTGTAAGACCCAAACGTACAAAAAAAACAACACAGAAACTCAAAGAAGACTATGAAACCACTAGAAATTAGTTCTCTAGCAATCTGTCAGACTTATGGGACAGAACTTCACACTGCATGTCAGTTTTGTCACACTTTAATGATAAAACAGCTGAACTAAGAGACTCTATAGATCGCTTATCTTTTGCGTATGAACGCTACCAGCGGCTGTTTGCAAAATACACAGCTTTCTTGCAGGACTGTAATATAGAGGACTCTTCAGCAGAACTGACCAGGACTGATCCACTAAACCAACAAAGGGATTTCTTAGTGCAAAATGCTCATTATAAGGCAGAATGCTGCATTGCTCAACTGCAGGAGACCAGATCTCACAGATCCACATCAACCAAGCACACTGCACGTTCTTCTAGATCCTCTTGCTCCAGAAGTTCAACATTAAGCAATAGAATAACAGAGGCCTGCACTGATGCAGAATAAACAAGAGTGCAAGCCTCCTTTACCAGAAAGGAAGCAGAAATAGAAACACAGGCCCAGATTCACGTAGATCGGCACATCTTTATGCCGGCCTAGCGCATCTCATATGCGTTACGCCGACGTAACTTATAGAGGTAAGGTCCATATTCTCATAGAAAATGCATCCGATTTTGCGCTGGCATAACGTAAATTCGTTGGCGTAAGCTGGCGTAATTCAAAGTAGGAAGGAAGTGGGCGTGATCCATTTAAATGAAGCGTGACCCCATGCAAATGAAGGGCCGAACGAACGGCGCATGCGCCGTGACGTGATCGTATGTCCCGCGCCCCTCTGCGCATGCTCACAACTAAGCCCGGCGTAAACCCTGAGATACGCCGGCCCACCGTTTACGCCCAGGGCATAAATACGCCCAGACATGCGCCCAAGGACATTGTCAAAAAAATGAACGACCTGTGCAGGAAGGTCAAGGAGAAGCTGGGCAAGATGAGGAGGCATGCCAGCGCCACTGGAGGTGGACCAGCCTCTACTATTAGGCTGACTCCTGAGGAGCAGGTGGTTGCCCGGTGCCTTGAGAGGGAGCAAGTGGAGGGATTGGAGGGCTATGACTCAGTTGAGCCGGCCATGAGGACAGGTAAGTGTGTTTTTTTCTCCTATCTGGTGTTGTAGCATGTGAGGGGGTGGAAGGGAACATGTGACAAGTGTGTGGGTCTTCCAACATGTGAATGTTTTGTGTCATCCGCAGATGTCCAGGAGGGAGCTGGGCCATCATCTGCCTCTGCCTGTCCCACACCTTTATCCCCTGAGCATCATGCCCCTGACCCCCTGGGAAGCCAAGAGGCATTGGTGGAGGGGAGTGGTGCTCAGACCTCCAATGAAGAGGTGGTTGAGGAGGATGCGGTCCATATGGGTGAGGAGGTGTCCCTGTATTTGAAAGAGTCCTCCCTCACGGCTGATCCGTCGCGGACGTCAAGCCCCATCTCATCCAGCCCCTCAGGATCCCTCGGTCGTTGGGGAGAAGTTATCCCCACGACCGTGTGAATGTGGTATGAATGGTCAGCGACATAATTGGAGCCTTGGCATGGCGTTGCTGCTCCCAAGTCCTGCATGGTGGACTTGGGCTAATCCAATGTGATGTGGATGTGGTGTGTGTGAGCTAAGGACCACAGTGGTGTGCATGCGTGCATTCTCCTTGTGCCATGATGAATGTGTGTGTTTAACGTGCAAAGATACGTTCCACGAGGCATCTCCTGACAGCTGATCCCTCAGCAGATGGGGTAGCCTCGGGCAGGGGGGGAATGTCTGGTTCGGGGGTCAGGTCATCACGTATGTCAATCTCCAGGCCCTTTCTCTCTGCAAAGTTGTTCAGAATGCAACATGCACCGATGATCTGGCACACCAAGTTTGGGGAATATGACAGGGTCCCCTCGGACTTATCCAGGCATCGGAAACGGGACTTCAGGATGCCAAATGTGCACTCCACCACTGCACGGGTACGTATGTGTGCTTCATTGTAGTTTCTCTCTCCTGTGGTTTGGGGATCCCGGAATGGAGTCATGAGATGGGGCCCAA
Organism: Rana temporaria; assembly: GCF_905171775.1. NCBI lineage: Eukaryota > Metazoa > Chordata > Amphibia > Anura > Ranidae > Rana > Rana temporaria. The sequence continues at coordinate 46,318,009 of NC_053498.1, forward strand.
GTGCATATGCAGAGTCACCTGGAAGGGAAAAGACAGGAGGATGTTAGTCGTGCATGTGCCCCTCGTGATGTCTGCATCATGTCACTCACCAACCAGCCAGCTGTCCCGTACACATTCTGTTCAAATTCCGTTGGGATGGTGCTTTGACGGTATATGTAGCTGTCGTGGCTGGCCCCTGGGTGTTTGGCACGGATGTGCCATATAAGGTCTTGGGCATCGACTATCACCTGTACGTTGATGGACTGCCAGTGCTTCCGATTGCGGTATATGTGCTCTGTGGCACGGGGGGCCGTAGTGCCACATGGGTGCAATCAATGGCCCCCACGGTGCGTGGGAATCCTGCAATTCTGACAAAATCTGCCATTGCCTTATGCCGCAGGTCCTGGGTGGGTCTGATGATGTGGTGGGACATGCGTCTGAGGATTGAGGGGACAACCTGGTGCATACATCTGCTCATACTGGTTTGTGACATCCCAGCCACAAATCCACTTGTACGCTGAAAAGATTCACTGGCGAAGAAATGCAGTGTTGCCAGTACCTTGACCATTGGCTGCACTGCATGTGAGCAGTGGCTGCACTGCATGTGGCTGGTGATGTCATCATGCAGGGTTGTGGCTAATTCCAGGATGGCATCAGTTTGAATCTGAAGATACGATACACCTCTGAATCCCCCATGCCAAAGACGTTCATGCACGTTCGGTATATCCTCTCCTGTACCCTCCTCCTTCTACGCGCCTGGGCACACACTAGTAGTGCTATGACCATGCCTGCCCCTGGCATGTTGGCATACGGATGTGTTGTCCTGCAAGTGTGGTTGCTCAGCTCGTCCGTAACGGTGCTGCTGAAGCTGCTCTCCAGCTGACCTGCACGCGTCTGATGCAAAGTTACCCCTGCTTTATGAGGGGTAACTTTAGGCCGGACGTACAGCTTACGCGCACTGCTCGTAGCCTGCGCCAGATGCGCCCAGCGTAAATATGCGCCCATGCTACGCCGGTGTAGAAAATTTACGTCGGTCGGAAGAAGCCTATTTTCAGGTGTATCTGGTTCTGTGGGTACGGCGCATAGATATGCCGGCGTAGCCCACACAGCCGCCACGCTGATCCGGAGAGGCCAGCCATCCATTCTTTTCTGCATTAAACCTTTGTTATTAAGGTAAGCGCTCTGTGAGCTCATTGCTGGGAAGACCCTTTGGATATCATCTAATACATGAATCGCATTATATGAACTGTCTTCACTAGTTTTTCATTGGATCTTTCAGACCACACTACATGTGATCTCAGATTGTTTACTACACCAGCACTGCACACTGTATTGTCTATGTGATCCTTGCTTGGACATTTACCATTACATTTTTTATGTTTATTTAATTGTTCTTGTCTGATTGTTAATATTTAGCATCAGCACTTTATCACGGTATTGTTATACTGGCACTGTTTTGAGCAGGAGCATTTTATTGTTCACAGGCTCTATAGAATACTTTATTAGTTAGTTTAAGTGTAATATTTTTGCGCTCATCACTCCATTTTTATTTTTCCTTGGCGTATATATACACTTACGCCGCGCATCTCGAGATACGCCAGCGTAACTTCTTTGAGAATCTGGGCCACAAAAGGCAAAGATGCAAGCAGGGATGAAAACTCAACAAGCAGAGATGGAAGCTCAACAAGCAGAGGCAGATTCCCAATTAAAGATTCTGCGAATGGAAAGGGAGGAAGCAGCTACCATAGCAAGGCTGAGAGTCCTTGAACAAGCGATAAGAGAAAGTGCGAACTTTTGCATCCCAGCGGAACTGCAAGACCCAGTTGAACGCACCAGTGAATATGTACTAAAGCATAATGTTTGCAATGATACAGAGTCATCTCCTGTACGTCCTACTAACAACCAGTGTTCATTTTGGCAGTAAATTTCGATTAGGTTTTAGTCTTAGAACTAAAATGGCATTTTAGTTTTAGTCCCATTTTAGTCTTCTGCAATTGTTTTAGTATTAGTCATATTTAGTCAACTAAATTTCCAGTACATTTTAGTCGTCTAAAATCGAATGAGTGTAACTAAATTGTAATGCATTTGTTAACATTTCTCTACAATTTCCAAACTCATTATATACTGCTGGAGTGAAAAATCTAATATGTTATTATTTATGTATTGAGGTATGAACATGCACTACAGACCAGTGTTAATTTTGAAGTTATATTTCATTTTAGGTTTAGTCTTATGCCTCGTACACACGACTGTTTTCCTCTGCAAAAACCATTGAGAAAAATGCTGGCAGAGCATTTTTGCCGAGAAAAACTTTTGTGTGTATGTTTTTCGTTGAGAAAACTGTTGTGGATCTAGACAAGAAAAAAAAGAGAACATGCTCTCTTTTTCTCATCGGGAGTCTCAATTTTTTTGTCGTGGTTCTCGTCGGGCTGGTTTACAACGAGAAACACGTTCGTGTGTACGCTTAGAAACCCGCGCATGCTCAGAATAAAGTATGAGACGGGAGTGCACCTTCGGTAAAAGTAGCGTTCGTAATGGAGATAGCACATTCGTCACGCTGTAAAAATTATGGCATTGTTTAAATTCTGCACATTTAAATCATCTTTAGAATGGTACAATAATGAACAATAATGAACTTCTTTTGCTGCTGATATTCACACAGAGTTCTGACTAACTTTTTGTAAAAATGTTCATGCTGATCTCATGAATATTTTTGATTAATTTATATAGCAAGATATATATATATATATATATATAATATATATATATATATATATATATATATATATATATATATATATATATATATACATTTTTGTTAAAGTACAGATCTGCATTTTTAATTATTATATCATTTCTAGTCATCTCCATGATTTATTTTTTCATTTTGTTGTGTCAAGTTACCACAATTTTATAATTAGGCCTTTTGTAGAAAGTTAACCTGCCTACTCTCAAGCTAAATTTTTGGGATGATTAAAAAACAAAAATAACCATTTATTCTGGTAAAGAATATAAATAAAATAAATAGAAGGCAGCGCTGGAGAACCTGCTGCCATTTGTGCAACTCTGTGTGGACACTAAAATTGGGACATTGAGAAGCACATACAGGAGGGAGGCTAATCTGGTCCTGGACTCCCAGAGGTCGGGAACAGCAGCAGGTGAGATATATGTCCCAAGTTTGTGGTACTACAACAGGCTGCCTTCTGTCAGACCACCTTGAATCAAGGCCCTCACTTTCTGGTCTTCCTGGTAGCCTTCCCTCCAGCCTTTTTTGCTGCCTTTCTTGCTACTTTCTCTGCAGCCTGCCCTGCAGCCTTCTCTGGAGCCTTCTCTGCAGCCTTCCTTCTCCGCTTGCCTGGAGCCTGTGCCTCTGGAGGTCTACTCGCGCCAGGAGGAGGAGAAGAAGGTAGAGGAGGAGGTGGAGGAGATGAAGGTGGAGGAGATGAAGGTGGAGGAGAAGAAGGTGGAGGAGAAGAAGGTGGCGGAGAAGAAGGTGGAAGAGCAAAAGGTGGAGGAGAAGAAGGTGGAGGAGGTTGAGAAGAAGGAGCTGTAGGAGGTTGAGAAGAAGCAGGTGGAGGAGGATGGCCGTGGCTACAAATTACTGTGTCTTCGGTAAGTGTCCCCCTCACCCCTTTATTGAGCAGACAAATTAGGAGGGGCTGAAATATGAAGCGTTGGTCCATGGACATCTGGCTCATTTTGCCCATTACTGGGGTTCCATAGCCCTCTTCAGGGGGTGGTAGGCTGTTGGAGTGTGGCCTGTGCCTCTTTAAACAGGGCCAGTGTTGCCTCGCTCACACTCCTATCCCTCCTGGCCCTTCTTGTTGGAAGGCGAATGGGAGGCACCTTGTTCTGCCACTTGACCCTGCCACCTCCTCTGTGCCACTTGGCCCTGCCACCTCCTCTGTGCCACTCTCTCCTGCCACTTCCTCTCTGCCACTCACCCCGGCCTCCTCCTGCCTGTCCTCCTCTGTATAAAAAAGGGACAGTTTGAGTTTTGGGTTCAACAATCACACACAATTTTCAGCTCATAACTGTTGCAAATTCATTGAAAATAAATAGAAAAGACAATCATTCTGATCCCAGTAGTTTTCATAATTTTCTTCCCAACTTTTTGGGCCACTCTGTCTATTTATATGGAAAACACTTTTAGATCAAACATTTGATATTTTTTACATATTAACATCTATTTTACAGCATTTTTTGGGAGGCTCATCTTGCTCCTGAGAAGGCTCAGCTTGGCTGCAGGGAAGGCTGGAGGGTTGGCTGCAGGAAAGGCTGGAGGGTTGGCTGGAGGGTTTTCTGGAGGTTTTTCTGAAGGGAAGTCTGGGGGGAAGGCTGGAAAGTGATGGCCTTGCTTCAAGGTGGTCGTTACAAAAGGACAGTCTGCTGTAGTACCACAACGACGGTACATAAACCTTCCCTGCTGCTGCTCCAGACCTCTGAGAAGCCAGCACCTTAAATCGCTCACCCCTGTATGTGCCTCTCAATGTCCCAATTTTAGTGTCCAGCTGTTCCATGGTTACATGGGGCATCCTTGTATGCACAAATGGGAACAGCCTCTTCAGTGCTGCTGTCCTTAGCCCTTTTTGCCTGTCTGTGGGGTCTTTTTTTGCCCAAAGAGCAGGCAGCTCCCTTAATCGATCAATGAATTCACTAAGGAACTCCTTTTCATTAAAAGGATTAATTTTTTCTGCAAAACAAAACAAAAGACAAATATACTAATGTCAATCACGGTCTATAAACTCTAGTAATGTTTATCCCCATATAGGCCTTCAATCTCTATGCAGTATGATGTCCCAAGTTCAAATCATACCTTCGTTCACACGTTCGTCGCTTTTACTACTTCCTCTGCACACCGAAAGTAGGTACGAAACATGTGTGTTACGCTTGATATACACTACGCATGCGTGACACTCCGCAAACGTCGCCCGCCCATGACGTTCTGACTCGATGTTTCCCCGCCCCTTCTCTTTCGGCGTGTAAACAACATGGCGGAATCAGATGTGCAGGTGTCTCCAATTTTGCCAAGTTCATCCAAAAACAAAGACATGGCAGAGTCTGATGAGCAGGTGTCTGTAATTATAAATTTGTCTAACAACGACACAACAAGCCCGGAGCCTGAAGAAGAAATGTCACAAACGAGGAGCAGATACAAGACATCTAACATATCCTACGCGGAAATGGCGTAAATGGTGGACATATTGCTAAAGTCTGATTATGATAACCACCCTAATTTAAGGAAGGCCAAAATTATGAACAAAGTGGTAAAAAGTCTGAAGAGACATTTTGGTGTGAAAAGATCGAAGGAGCAGCTCAGAAAGAGGTGGTCAGACCTCAAACTGAGGGAGCCGGAACAGTTGAGGAGCATTAAGAGAATGCTTGAAAAAAGTAAGTACTTCTCCTGTTATTATTGTTTTTCAGAACTTGCATGTTGCTCCATGTTGTTGCTTTTGAATATTGGACCTTAGAAAATTTTGGTCGTTTCAGACACATAGGGCCAGATTCACAGAAGAAGTACGCCGGAGTATCTACTGATACTCCGGCGTACTTTCAAATTTGCCGCGTCGTATCTTTAGTTTGAATCCTCAAACCAAGATACGACGGCTTTTGGCTTCGATCCGACAGGCGTACTGCTTCGTACACCTTCGGATCGTAGGTGTAATACTTCGGCACCCACTGGGTGGAGTTTGCGTCGTTTTCCGCGCCGGCTATGCTAATTAGCTTTTTCCGGCGATTCACGAAGGTACGCGCAGCCGTCGCATTCTCTTACGTCATCGCTAGTCTGCTTTTCCCGGCGTATAGTTAAAGCTGCTATGATGTGGCGTATAGATAGACGTGCCATGTTAAAGTATGGCCGTCGTTCCCGCGTCAAATTTAATTTTTTTTTTGCGTAAGTCGTCCGTGAATAGGAAAGGACGTAACTCACGTCGACGTTCAAAAAATCACGTCGCTGCGACGTAATTTCGCGCAAAGCACGGCGGGAAATTTCAAAACGGAGCATGCGCAGTACGTTCGGCGCGGGAACGTGCCTAATTTAAATGATCCACACCCCCTACCCGGATCATTTGAATTAGGCGGGCTTGCGCCGGAGGGATTTACGCTACGCACTTGCACAAGTACTTGCCATAAAACTTGCGGCGGTGTAACGTAAATGCGATACGTTACGCTGTCGCAAATGTACCTGAATCTGGCCCATAGTTCGGCCACTACATACGATATTTAATGAAGATACAGGGTTAAAAATATTTTAATATGCCTGTTTATATTCAAGAAATATTTTTACATTGGTGTCTATCTGATGTATTTGTAACTAGAATTAAAATCAAAACTACATCAGTCTAAAGGAGAGGACACTCAGCAGCTGTTTACACAACTGCAATCAAGAGCACTAGTGTGGGCCACCAGAACAACCTTTTTAGGGTGACCCACACAGTTGCTCCTGTGCATTTTTGGGGTGTCTACATATGTGAAACTTGTCCCAAAAAGATGAGTAGTCAAGATTAGAGTTGAGCGGACACCTGGATGTTCGGGTTCGGACCCGAACCCGGACTTTGAAAAAAAAGTTCGGGTTCGGGACCGAACCTGGACTTTGACCCGAACCCGAACCCCATTGAAGTCAATGGGGGCCCGGACTTTTGACTACAAAAATGTCTCTAAAAAACGAATGGAAAGGGATGGAGGGCTGCAAATGGCAGCAAAATGTCGGGAAGAGCATGGCAAGTACTCTGGAAATAAATGTGGATAGGGAAATAACATAAAATAACATAAAAAAAATTAAAATAAAAAATATAATGATTTTTGACCTTTGTACTTGACAGAAACACAGTATATCACAGGTGCACAGGTGGTGTGGCAGGTGTAGTGCTGTTGAAATACTCAGTCACCTATAGAGTGCTGACTGCCCCTATAGGAAAAATATTTCAGGAAACTCTCCCTGACTATGTACTTGACAGAAACACAGTATATCACAGGTGCACAGGTGGTGTGGCAGGTGTACTGCTGTTGAAATATTCAGAGTCACCTATAGATTGCAAACTGCCCCTATAGCTGAACAAAATTCCTAAACTATATGAAGCACAGCAGATGTCACAGGAATAGAGTGCTTGTTGATATTTCTGGAGCAACATACAACTAAAACTGTCCTTAAGCACATTCAGCAGCCTTTCCCTCACATAAGTGAAGCAGTGACAACGAGCCAGATGCCATAAGATGATGCAGATATCAAAGAAATAAAGTGTGCCTCTTGATATTTCTGGAGCAGCATAGCAGCATACACCTAAAACTGTCCCTGAGCAGATTCAGCAGCCTTTCCCTCACATAAGTGAAATACAGTGACCACGAGCCAGATACACCTAAGACTTTCCCTAAGCAGCAGATTCCAGCAGCCTTTGCCTATCATGAGTGAAGCAGAGTGACGATCTGTGCTGTGTGCCTCTATCTAATATAGAGACTGGTCACATGATGGGTCACATGCTGCACTGGCCAATCACAGCCATGCCATAAGTAGGCATGGCTGTGATCAGTTCCCAGTCACAGTAGTAACACGAATGGCAATTGGCTGCCGTGCAGCGCGCCAAAACATACCCGAACTCCGAACCCGAACCCGGACTTTTTCCAATTATTCGGGTTCGGGTCCGGGTTCGGGAAAAACCCAAAGTCCGTACCGAACCCGAACTTTACAGTTCGGGTTCGCTCAACCCAAGTCAAGATCTGTGTTTGCAAAAATCATGTCTTCTGCTTGTAACTGCCCAAAAAGACACTTTTGCCCTCAAATATGTGTGTGCTAAATGTACCTTTTGTTTCATTCTCGTAGGGAAGAGAAGACTGGGAGGACACCACTCCTCAGAGCCAAGGAAACCCAAACCTCACCAACCACCTCGTCAGGAACCCAAACCTCACCAACCACCTCACCAGGAACCCAAACCTCACCAACCACCTCGCCAGGAACCCAAACCTCACCAACCACCTTGCCAAGAACCCAAACCTCAGGATGTGGAGGAAGGAGAGGTGGAGGAAGGAGAAGTGGAGGAAGGAGAGGTGAAAATTATCACAACAGGTCAATATCTGTCACCACAGCTTCAGGTAATACGAGATGTAGGCCTGCAGATTTAATAATACCTTTTTTTGTTGTTTTTGGTTTAGGGGATGAACATGTGGCTGAAGAAAGGCCTCGATTCTCCCGTTTGAGTGCCCAAAACATCCTCCTCCGAATCAAGGCATGTAGTAGGGAGATGTACATCATCAAAAAAAATGGCCTTTATTGAGCAAACATTTAAGGACATAATTGATGACTTGGGGGGAAACTAATAAAACCCCCTTTTTTTCACAGTTTACATTTTTTTTTTTGCAATTTTTCAAACAAGCCAAAATTTGAAGATGCACACAGTGGGTCAACATGTGCTATTTGCCATCTAGGGATATCTATGTCCGTGTTTTGTGGGTGCAACCCCTTCCTCGCTACTCAAGTAGGTCAAAGGAAGAAGGGGTTGCCCCCACAAAACACGTTCATTGATCACCCATGATGCCAAATAGCACATGTTGACAATAGGGATCAGGACCCATTTTTAACCCCATCTTATTATGGGCAGGTAGACAATTAAAAAAAACTAGAATGTCCGAGATATTGCCTAGAGGTTTACATTGTTGTATTTTGTGGTATGTTTTTTTTTTTTTTATATTTCATTAAAAAAAATGACAGTTTATGGCAATAAAAAATAAAAATTATACACCTCAAATATTTTTTTAAGACCATGGCCCAGATTCACAAAGGTTAGCGGATCTTTAGATCCGTGTAACCTATGTGAATTAAGATCCGCCCTCGCAAGTTTGTGAGGAAAGTGTCAAATTCACAAAACACTTACCTCCAAACTTGCGACGGCGGATCCTAACTCCCCCAGCGGAATTCAAATTCCGCGGCTAGGGGAGTGTCATATTTAAATCAGGCGCGCTCCCGCGCCGATTTAAATACGCATGCGTCGTCCGGGGAATTTCCCGGCGTGCATTGCTCCCACTGACGTCAATAGGACGTCAGTGGTTGTGACGTGAGCGGGACTTGCGATGCGCGTGTTCGTGAATCGGCGTACGCAAACGACGTAGGGAATTTCAAAATCGACGCGGGAACGACGGCCATACTTAACAATACTTACCCCTGCTTTTAGAATGGGTAAGTATACGACGGGTACCGCGCTACGGAAACGACGTAAGAACACCGCGTCGGGTCCGCGTACGGTCGTGAATTTCGCGTATCTCGCTGATTTACATATTATTCAGTGTAAATCAGCGGGAACGCCCCCGGCGCCATTTTTAAATCAAAAAAAAGATCCGACAGTGTAACACAGTGTGACACTGTCGGATCTCAGCCCTATCTATGCGTATCTGATTCTATGAATCAGGTGCATAGATAGGACTAGTAAAAATCCGAGATACGATGGTGTATCTGAGATACTCCATCGTATCTCTTTTGTGAATCTGGCCCTACGTGTGTGAATATGCAAGTACAATTTATATAAAACAACAACAAAGTGTCGCTTCTTTTTCTCAAATCCCCTATAACTTTTTGTTGTGTTTAGGTTTTGGTGTTACCAGTGAAATGGTTGTTAGTTCATAATGAAAATACATTTGACACTACAAGTAGTACACTAGGAGATAGCTAAAATAAACACAAGCAAGACATCAAAAATTGTATATAAACAGATTTCTTTATGTTTTTTTATAAATTTAATAATTTTACACATTGGCTGGCATAGGAATGGCCCCCCTACCCGTGAAATATTCCACATACTTATCCTGGACTGCATGGGCACTTTGGGGGGGCAAGCCAGTACGGCATGTTCTAGACCTGGCAAGGTTGATTACACCTGAGGTAAGTCCAGCCTCGGGCCCAACTGTGGCCATATAAGTTGGAGACTGTTAGCTAGATTCACATATATTGTCTTAACTGTAAGGCGGCGTAGCTTAGCGTATTTATGCTACGCCGCCTTAAATCAGAGCGGCAAGTACTGTATTCTCAAAGTACTCCTAACTTACGGCGGCGTAGCGTAAATGCGGCGGGCGCAAGCGCGCCTAATTAAAATTCGGCTGAGGGGGCGTGTTTTATGTTAATATGCTTTGACCCGACGTGATTGACGTTTTTTTTTTAACTGCGCATGCGCCGGGCGCCTACATTTCCCAGTGTGCATTGCGGCTAAGTCCGCCGCACGGGCCTATTGATTTCGACGTGGACGTAAACAACGTAAATCCCTATTCACGGACAACTTACGCAAACAACGTAAAATTTTCACATTTCGACGTGGGAACGGCGGCCATACTATTCCATCTATTTGATGGAATAACTTTAGGCGGCCTATCTCTTACGTAAACGGCGTATCTGTACTGCGTCGGCCGGGCGTACGTTCGTAAATAGGCGTATCTAGTGATTTACATATTCTACGCCGACCGCAATGGAAGCGCCACCTAGCGGCCAGCCAAAATATTGCAACCTAAGATAGGACGGCGCAAGCTGTCGTATCTTAGATAGGTTTAAGTGTATCTCTGTTTGAGAATACACTTAAACCTAGGTCGGCGCAGATTCTGAGTTAGGTCGGCGTATCTACTGATACGCCGACCTAACTCTTACTGAATCTAGCTATGTCTCCTTAGAAAATTATGGAGAACACAGCAACAAAAACGATATAGTTCGATTTATACTCCGCCATATGCATCGAGGTTAAAAACAGGCAGAACAGGCTGGCCATTATCCCGAAGGCATTCTCCACAACTCTTCAGGCTCTGGCCCGCTGGTAGTTGAACACCCTCCTCTCTGGGGTGAGGGTCCACTGGGGGAATGGCCTCATGAGATGCTGTCCCAGGCCAAAGGCTTCATGTGCCAGAAACACAAAGGGTAGACCTTCCATATTCTCTGCATCCGGTGGCAATGCAAGGTCATCACTCTGGAGTCGAAGAGCAAACTCTGTCTCTCTGTCTGCCTGAAGGCTCCCCCATCCGACATCCGGCCGTTCTTCCCCACATCCACAAAGAGGAACTCATACTGTGCTGACACCACCGCTATCAGCGCAATGCTATGAAACCCCTTGTAGTTGAAGTAAAGGGAACCAGAACGGGGTAGTGGCACGAAGAAAAAATATGGTGAAGCTATACTTTAAAAAACGTTTTAGGGGGAAGGGTAAAGCACTACAATGGATCTTACAAAATACACTGGGAAGTGACTAGGCTAGGTGTGTTTGGGCCCAGGATAGAATGCTGGAGAGGTTAGTGGAGGGAAATATGCATGTAGGCCAAAAAAGGAGCATTAAAAGCTTACAGCATGCATGGGGCAAAGGGGACATTTACAGCATATTCCAATGGTAATTAGGGAAGGAGGAAATAAATTCAATACATTAAGTACATTGAATGTGATATTAAAGGATAAAACGTACCCTCATATAGTCCTCCTGCAGGACTTGTATAATGGCAGAACAGGTATCTGGGTTTATGAGGCCCAGAGCCTAGGGGGAGATGCCTGTCATGAACTTAAAGTCCTGCAAGCTTCTTCCAGTTGCCAGATAGCTTAACGTGGCAACTAGCCTCTGCTCAGCGCTGATGGCTTCTGCATAATGGTGTCCTGCCTGGTTATATAGGGCGACACCAAAGCCAAGAGCTGCTGAAAAACGGGGTCAGACATCCTAAGGAAATTCCTGTAATCATCAGGATTATTCTCCTGGATCTCACGCAGCAGAGGCATATGAGAGAATTGGTGGAAAAAGAAAAAAAACACATTGTACATAGAGATAATGCTGTTCACCCCGAAATTTTTGTCAAGGGTATTTCCCCAGTTGGGGTTTTTGGGCAGCTCAATTAATGAATTGTGGACAACGTATGTAAAAAGAAGGAATATTTTATTGTGTAATGACACATACAAGGGGGATATTCAAATAGTTAAGATATGAGTTACAAAGGTACAAAAGTGATTAAAATTCCCATACATATAAATAATGACAAAAACAACAACTGTCGAACAGCTTGACATGTGTATATACAAGCATGTAACAAGTTCTAACGCGTTTCGACCTATAATAGGTCTAATTCAGAGTTTTTTTTGTAACTGGAAATGATTTACAAAAATTATTAGATGCTTCTAAAGATATCCTACCTGCCATAACCCCATAATTGGAGGGGGAAAGGACAGGGGAAAGAGGAAAACATAGACTACTTTGTAAGAAAAATTATCAGAAAATTACCAAGTCAATATGTATGGTTGGGAATGAAACAATCTGTACTAGACTCATCCATCAAAGTGGCGAGAGCTACAAAAGGATCCACAGGCTGGTGTCCCGACCTCTCCACACCCCAGGACCGAGTCGCCCCCAATGAGTGGGTGGTCACATGTGACTTACATGGAGTCACCAAATGTGGGTAGCACACCTGATGATATTAGGCCAGGGGGAGGATCAGACACCTGCAGCAAAGCATTAAAGCATATAATTATTTTACTTTATTATAAATACATGGTTGAGTTTAGGGCTGTCATAAAAATCCCCTTATATGAGTACTACAAATGATTTTAATTTAGTGTAGTCCAAAAGGATACGTTAATACACAAATCACAGGTAATATATGAGTATAGGTTTGTATTATTATTATTTTTTTTTTTTTTTTGGATAGAATTATTTTACTTAAGTTTCTTTAAAAAAAATATTTTTTTTCTCAGAGAACAATTATTTTTGGTTTTATTTAGGTGTTGGTTCAGTATTAGTTTTTTTATGTAATGTGTGAGGTGAAAGGGAAAGTCCAAAGAAAGAAATAAAAAAATAATAATGAAAAAGTGAGTGATCAATGTGAAGAGTGATCTGTGAATTGCATGTGTGATTGGGTGATAAACCCTTATGAAAAATTATGACAGAAAATAATGTGTTGAACAGCGTGCAAAACGTAAAATGTGAGGGTTATGTGATTATTAGTGGGAATGCTTTAATAAGCATTCCCAGTATTGATATCCGTAAATGTATTATTCTTATTTTTATCCTTTATTAGTGGGAATGCTTTAATAAGCATTCCCAGTATTGATATTCGTTTTTTATTATTAGTGGGAATGCTTAATAAGCATTCCCAGTATTGATATTCATTTTTTATTATTCTTATTAGTGGGAATGCTTTAATAAGCATTCCCAGTATTGATATTCGTTTTTTATTATTAGTGGGAATGCTTTCATAAGCATTCCCAGTATTGATATTCGTTTTTTATTATTAGTAGGAATGCTTTAATAAGCATTCCCAGTATTGATATTCGTTTTTTATTATTCTTAATTAGTGGGAATGCTTAATAAGCATTCCCAGTATTGATATTCGTTTTTTATTATTAGTGGGAATGCTTTAATAAGCATTCCCAGTATTGTTATTCGTTTTTTATTATTAGTAGGAATGCTTTAATAAGCATTCCCAGTATTGATATTCGTTTTTTATTATTCTTAATTAGTGGGAATGCTTTAATAAGCATTCCCAGTATTGATATTCGTTTTTTATTATTAGTGGGAATGCTTAATAAGCATTCCCAGTATTGATATTCGTTTTTTATTATTATTATTCCGTACGTTTTTTGGCTCTGAGTAACTTCGGCATACTTTCAGCTATTGAGACCATTCAACTATTAAAATGTTCGTCTCGTTCAGCTAACAATGGGACTTCTTCAAGTTTTTTTGTACTATTTATACTTTTTAAAATATTAAGCTTTTAGACACTTTTTTTTAACATTGAAGTCAATGAGAACATGCTTTTTACCGCTTCAAATCACGTGTCCTGCCAAAAGTTTCAGCTCCTTCATACTTTCACTTACAGACACCAAACAAACTTTAAAGCGGTCACAAAATATTCAGCTATCCAAACATGACTTTATAGATTGATATCTTTTACGTTTTTTGTGAAAAAGCAATTTACGTTTACTGATTTTTTCAGAAAATGTAATCGGTTATAATGTAACCCTATGGAAGGGATTTAGAGTGTGTCATGTGACCTTTAGAGTGGAGATGATTGAAAAAAAAGTTATCTTTAAAAAAAGGGGAAACAAATTGCTCTCACGCCCACAAGATCTACTTGTCATACACAATTTATATATCAAAACGTAGCTATGCTTGTCTGGTTTCAGGCAATGTGATCAGTTTTGTGATAGGCATTTGACTTTTAGTTCCAGGAGCTTCTAAAGGACAAGAGCGATAAAACCACTCTCATTAACTCTCATGTTAAAAATTTTAAAAATGTTCCTGCAAAACACACACAGACGCTCTTTTCTAAATCGCTGACATGGCCACATTTTTAAGTTTATCAACATAAATTTCATATCGATGCGTTCACAAGGGCCGTGTCTTTCAAACAGTGAAGTCGCTGTATCGATCGCATGTACGGTTGTGGATTTATTACGTTTTGTTTGAAGGCTTCGATAACTGATTTTGCGTGTGGATGAAAGCGTTTCTAATGGTATTTTGATTCCCTAAATAGCTTTCCTTACCTCAGTGCAGTCCTCCTCCCCCACCTCATGTGGAGAAAGCCTCTTGAGGGGGGAGGGGCGACCAGGCAAGTCAGGACACTCTCTATATTGCAGATAGAGAAAGGAGCTGTGTGATATTAGGCTTTATAAGTACTGAAGGAACACTGCTTGTATGTCCTAAAGATACTGTAGTGGTTATGGTGAATGGCTTTGGTGCGGGCTCAGCAATTCAGCTATTCAGCATTCCCACTCGCATTTTCCTCAGGAAATGCATTTTCTAGTTCTTCTTAATTAGTGGGAATGCTTTAATAAGCATTCCCAGTATTGATATTCGTTTTTTATTATTCTTCTTCTTCTTAATTAGTGGGAATGCTTTAATAAGCATTCCCAGTATTGATATTCGTTTTTTATTATTCTTCTTCTTAATTTTATTCCGTACGTTTTTTGGCTCTGCGTAACTTCTGCATACTTTCAGCTATTGAGACCATTTAACTTTTAAAATGTTCGTCTCATTCAGCTAACGATGGGACTTCTTCAAGTTTTTTTGTACTATTTATACTTTTTAAAATATTAAGCTTTTAGACACTTTTTTTTAACATTGAAGTCAATGAGAACATCCTTTTTCCTGCTTCAAAACACACGTTCTGCCAAAAGTTTCAGCTCCTTCATACTTTCACTTACAGACACCAAACAAACTTTAAAGCGGTCACAAAATATTCAGCTATCCAAACATGACTTTTCAGATTGATATCTTTTACGGTTTTTGTGAAAACGCAATTTACGTTTAGCGATTTTTTCAGAAAATGGAATCGGTTATAATGTAACCCTATGGAAGGGATTTAGAGTGTGTCATGTGACCTTTAGAGTGGAGATCTTTGAAAACAAAAATTATCTTTAAAAAAAGGGCGAACAAATTGCTCTCACGCCCACAAGATCTACTTGTCATACACAATTTATATATCAAAACGTAGGTATGCTTGTCTGGTTTCAGGCAATGTGATCAGTTTTGTGATACGTATTTTAGTTTTAGTTCCAGGAGCTTCTAAAGGACAAGAGCGACAAAACCACTCTCATTGACCGTCCATGTTAAAATTTTTTAAAATTTTCCTGCAAAACACACAAAGACGCTCTTTTCTAAATCGCTGGCATGGCCACAATTTTAAGTTTATCAACATAAATTTCATATCGATGCGTTCACAAGGGCCGTGTCTTTCAAACGGTGAAGTCGCTGTATCGATCGCATGTACGGTTGTGGATTTATTACGTTTTGTTTGGAGGCATAATTAATGTATTGGTCTGTGAATTAAAAGGCGTTTGTAATGGAATTTCTTTCCATAAATAGCTTTCTACCTCAGTGCAATATTCCTCCTCACTGACCTGGGGGAGGGGAAACCTCTTGAGGGGGGAGGGGCGACCAGGAAGTCAGCATACTCTCTACTTTGCAGATAGAGAAAGGAGCTGTGTGTCCTAAAGATAGTGTAGTGGTTATGGTGGATGGCTTTGGTGCGGGCTCAGCAATTCAGCATTCCCACTCGCATTTTCCTCAGGGAATGCATTTTCTAGTTTTAATTTTAATTTTAATTTTATTCCGTACGTTTTTTGGCTCTGCGTAACTTCTGCATACTTTCAGCTATTGAGACCATTTAACTTTTAAAATGTTCGTCTCATTCAGCTAACGATGGGACTTCTTCAAGTTTTTTTGTACTATTTATACTTTTTAAAATATTAAGCTTTTAGACACTTTTTTTTAACATTGAAGTCAATGAGAACATCCTTTTTCCTGCTTCAAAACACACGTTCTGCCAAAAGTTTCAGCTCCTTCATACTTTCACTTACAGACACCAAACAAACTTTAAAGCGGTCACAAAATATTCAGCTATCCAAACATGACTTTTTAGATTGATATCTTATACGGTTTTTGTGAAAACGCAATTTACGTTTAGTGATTTTTTTATCGGTTATAATGTAATCCTATGGAGCAGGTTTAGAGTGTGTCATGTGACCTTTAGAGTGGAGATCTTTGAAAACAAAAATTATCTTTAAAAAAAGGGCGAACAAATTGCTCTCACGCCCACAAGATCTACTTGTCATACACAATTTATATATCAAAACGTAGGTATGCTTGTCTGGTTTCAGGCAATGTGATCAGTTTTGCGATAGGCATTTGACTTTTAGTTCCAGGAGCTTCTAAAGGACAAGTGCCTCAAACGCCCTCCCATTGACCGTCATGTTAAAAAGTCTAAAAAAAAATCCTGCAAACACACAAAGACGCTCTTTTCTAAATCGCTGGCATGGCCACAATTTTAAGTTTATCAACATAAATTTCATATCGCTGCGTTCACAAGGGCCGTGTCTTTCAAACGGTGAAGTCGCTGTATCGATCGCATGTACGGTTGTGGATTTATTACGTTTTGTTTGGAGGCGTAATTAATGTATTGGTCTGTGAATTAAAAGGCGTTTGTAATGGAATTTCTTTCCATAAATAGCTTTCCTTACCTCAGTGCAATATTCCTCCTCACTGACCTGGGGGGGGGGAGGGGAAACCTCTTGAGGGGGGAGGGGCGACCAGGAAGTCAGCATACTCTCTACTTTGCAGATAGAGAAAGGAGCTGTGTGTCCTAAAGATAGTGTAGTGGTTATGGTGAATGGCTTTGGTGCGGGCTCAGCAATTCAGCATTCCCACTCGCATTTTCCTCAGGGAATGCATTTTCTAGTTTTAATTTTAATTTTAATTTTATTCCGTACGTTTTTTTTTTTGGCTCTGCGTAACTCCTGCATACTTTCAGCTATTGAGACCATTCAACTATTAAAATGTTCATCTCGTTCAGCTAACGATGGGACTTCTTCAAGTTTTTTTGTACTATTTATACTTTTTAAAATATTAAGCTTTTAGACACTTTTTTTTAACATTGAAGTCAATGAGAACATCCTTTTTTCTGCTTCAAAACACACGTTCTGCCAAAAGTTTCAGCTCCTTCATACTTTCACTTACAGACACCAAACAAACTTTAAAGCGGTCACAAAATATTCAGCTATCCAAACATGACTTTTTAGATTGATATCTTTTACGGTTTTTTGTGAAAACGCAATTTACGTTTAGTGATATTTTCAGAAAATGGAATCGGTTATAATGTAATCCTATGGAGCAGCTTTAGAGTGTGTCATGTGACCTTTACAGTGGAGATCATCCACAAAAAAATTATCTTTAAAAAAAGGGGGAACAAATTGCTCTCACGCCCACAAGATCTACTTGTCATACACAATTTATATATCAAAACGTAGGTATGCTTGTCTGGTTTCAGGCAATGTGATCAGTTTTGCGATACGTATTTTAGTTTTAGTTCCTGGAGCTTCTAAAGGACAACAGCCTGAAATCTTCTCTCATAGACTCTCATGTTAAATTATCTAAAAAATGTTTCTGCAAAACACACAAAGACGCTCTTTTCTAAATCGCTGACATGGCTACATTTTTAAGTTTATCAACATCAATTTCATATCGCTGCGTTTACAAGGGCCGTGTCTTTCCAACGGTGAAGTCGCTGTATCGATCGCATGTACGGTTGTGGATTTATTAAGCTTTGTTTGAAGGCGTAATTCATGTATTTGGTCTGTGAATTAAAAGCGTTTGTAATGTTATTTCTTTCCATAAATAGCTTTCCTCACCTCAGTGCAATATTCCTCCTCACTGACCTGGGGGGAGGGGAAACCTCCTGAGGGGGGAGGGGCGACCAGGAAGTCAGGATACTCTCTACTTTACAGATAGAGAAAGGACTGTGTGTCCTAAAGATAGTGTAGTGGTTATGGTGAATGGCTTTGGTGCGGGCTCAGCTATTCAGCATTCCCACTCGCATTTTCCTCAGGAAATGCATTTTCTAGTTCTTCTTAATTAGTGGGAATGCTTTAATAAGCATTCCCAGTATTGATATTCGTTTTTTATTATTCTTAATTTTAATTTTTCTCCTTTATTCCGTACGTTTTTTGGCTCTGCGTAACTTCTGCATACTTTCAGCTATTGAGACCATTCAACTATTAAAATGTTCATCTCGTTCAGCTAACGATGGGACTTCTTCAAGTTTTTTTGTACTATTTATACTTTTTAAAATATTAAGATTTTAGACACTTTTTTTAACATTGAAGTCAATGAGAACATCCTTTTTCCCGCTCCAAATCACACGTTCTGCCAAAAGTTTCAGCTCCTTCATACTTTCACTTACAGACACCAAACAAACTTTAAAGCGGTCACAAAATATTCAGCTATCCAAACATGACTTTTTAGATTGATATCTTTTACGGTTTTTGTGAAAACGCAATTTACGTTTAGTGATCTTCTCAGAAAATGTAATCGGTTATAATGTAACCCTATGGAAGGGATTTAGAGTGTGTCATGTGACCTTTAGAGTGGAGATGATTGAAAAAAAAAGTTATCTTTAAAAAAAGGGGAAACAAATTGCTCTCACGCCCACAAGATCTACTTGTCATACACAATTTATATATCAAAACGTAGCTATGCTTGTCTGGTTTCAGGCAATGTGATCAGTTTTGTGATAGGCATTTGACTTTTAGTTCCAGGAGCTTCTAAAGGACAAGAGCGATAAAACCACTCTCATTAACTCTCATGTTAAAAATTTTAAAAATGTTCCTGCAAAACACACACAGACGCTCTTTTCTAAATCGCTGACATGGCCACATTTTTAAGTTTATCAACATAAATTTCATATCGATGCGTTCACAAGGGCCGTGTCTTTCAAACAGTGAAGTCGCTGTATCGATCGCATGTACGGTTGTGGATTTATTACGTTTTGTTTGAAGGCTTCGATAACTGATTTTGCGTGTGGATGAAAGCGTTTCTAATGGTATTTTGATTCCCTAAATAGCTTTCCTTACCTCAGTGCAGTCCTCCTCCCCCACCTCATGTGGAGAAAGCCTCTTGAGGGGGGAGGGGCGACCAGGCAAGTCAGGACACTCTCTATATTGCAGATAGAGAAAGGAGCTGTGTGATATTAGGCTTTATAAGTACTGAAGGAACACTGCTTGTATGTCCTAAAGATACTGTAGTGGTTATGGTGAATGGCTTTGGTGCGGGCTCAGCAATTCAGCTATTCAGCATTCCCACTCGCATTTTCCTCAGGAAATGCATTTTCTAGTTCTTCTTAATTAGTGGGAATGCTTTAATAAGCATTCCCAGTATTGATATTCGTTTTTTATTATTCTTCTTCTTCTTAATTAGTGGGAATGCTTTAATAAGCATTCCCAGTATTGATATTCGTTTTTTATTATTCTTCTTCTTAATTTTATTCCGTACGTTTTTTGGCTCTGCGTAACTTCTGCATACTTTCAGCTATTGAGACCATTTAACTTTTAAAATGTTCGTCTCATTCAGCTAACGATGGGACTTCTTCAAGTTTTTTTGTACTATTTATACTTTTTAAAATATTAAGCTTTTAGACACTTTTTTTTAACATTGAAGTCAATGAGAACATCCTTTTTCCTGCTTCAAAACACACGTTCTGCCAAAAGTTTCAGCTCCTTCATACTTTCACTTACAGACACCAAACAAACTTTAAAGCGGTCACAAAATATTCAGCTATCCAAACATGACTTTTCAGATTGATATCTTTTACGGTTTTTGTGAAAACGCAATTTACGTTTAGCGATTTTTTCAGAAAATGGAATCGGTTATAATGTAACCCTATGGAAGGGATTTAGAGTGTGTCATGTGACCTTTAGAGTGGAGATCTTTGAAACAAAAATTATCTTTAAAAAAAGGGCGAACAAATTGCTCTCACGCCCACAAGATCTACTTGTCATACACAATTTATATATCAAAACGTAGGTATGCTTGTCTGGTTTCAGGCAATGTGATCAGTTTTGTGATACGTATTTTAGTTTTAGTTCCAGGAGCTTCTAAAGGACAAGAGCGACAAAACCACTCTCATTGACCGTCCATGTTAAAATTTTTTAAAATTTTCCTGCAAAACACACAAAGACGCTCTTTTCTAAATCGCTGGCATGGCCACAATTTTAAGTTTATCAACATAAATTTCATATCGATGCGTTCACAAGGGCCGTGTCTTTCAAACGGTGAAGTCGCTGTATCGATCGCATGTACGGTTGTGGATTTATTACGTTTTGTTTGGAGGCATAATTAATGTATTGGTCTGTGAATTAAAAGGCGTTTGTAATGGAATTTCTTTCCATAAATAGCTTTCTACCTCAGTGCAATATTCCTCCTCACTGACCTGGGGGAGGGGAAACCTCTTGAGGGGGGAGGGGCGACCAGGAAGTCAGCATACTCTCTACTTTGCAGATAGAGAAAGGAGCTGTGTGTCCTAAAGATAGTGTAGTGGTTATGGTGGATGGCTTTGGTGCGGGCTCAGCAATTCAGCATTCCCACTCGCATTTTCCTCAGGGAATGCATTTTCTAGTTTTAATTTTAATTTTAATTTTATTCCGTACGTTTTTTGGCTCTGCGTAACTTCTGCATACTTTCAGCTATTGAGACCATTTAACTTTTAAAATGTTCGTCTCATTCAGCTAACGATGGGACTTCTTCAAGTTTTTTTGTACTATTTATACTTTTTAAAATATTAAGCTTTTAGACACTTTTTTTTAACATTGAAGTCAATGAGAACATCCTTTTTCCTGCTTCAAAACACACGTTCTGCCAAAAGTTTCAGCTCCTTCATACTTTCACTTACAGACACCAAACAAACTTTAAAGCGGTCACAAAATATTCAGCTATCCAAACATGACTTTTTAGATTGATATCTTATACGGTTTTTGTGAAAACGCAATTTACGTTTAGTGATTTTTTTATCGGTTATAATGTAATCCTATGGAGCAGGTTTAGAGTGTGTCATGTGACCTTTAGAGTGGAGATCTTTGAAAACAAAAATTATCTTTAAAAAAAGGGCGAACAAATTGCTCTCACGCCCACAAGATCTACTTGTCATACACAATTTATATATCAAAACGTAGGTATGCTTGTCTGGTTTCAGGCAATGTGATCAGTTTTGCGATAGGCATTTGACTTTTAGTTCCAGGAGCTTCTAAAGGACAAGTGCCTCAAACGCCCTCCCATTGACCGTCATGTTAAAAAGTCTAAAAAAAAATCCTGCAAACACACAAAGACGCTCTTTTCTAAATCGCTGGCATGGCCACAATTTTAAGTTTATCAACATAAATTTCATATCGCTGCGTTCACAAGGGCCGTGTCTTTCAAACGGTGAAGTCGCTGTATCGATCGCATGTACGGTTGTGGATTTATTACGTTTTGTTTGGAGGCGTAATTAATGTATTGGTCTGTGAATTAAAAGGCGTTTGTAATGGAATTTCTTTCCATAAATAGCTTTCCTTACCTCAGTGCAATATTCCTCCTCACTGACCTGGGGGGGGGAGGGGAAACCTCTTGAGGGGGGAGGGGCGACCAGGAAGTCAGCATACTCTCTACTTTGCAGATAGAGAAAGGAGCTGTGTGTCCTAAAGATAGTGTAGTGGTTATGGTGAATGGCTTTGGTGCGGGCTCAGCAATTCAGCATTCCCACTCGCATTTTCCTCAGGGAATGCATTTTCTAGTTTTAATTTTAATTTTAATTTTATTCCGTACGTTTTTTGGCTCTGCGTAACTCCTGCATACTTTCAGCTATTGAGACCATTCAACTATTAAAATGTTCATCTCGTTCAGCTAACGATGGGACTTCTTCAAGTTTTTTTGTACTATTTATACTTTTTAAAATATTAAGCTTTTAGACACTTTTTTTTAACATTGAAGTCAATGAGAACATCCTTTTTTCTGCTTCAAAACACACGTTCTGCCAAAAGTTTCAGCTCCTTCATACTTTCACTTACAGACACCAAACAAACTTTAAAGCGGTCACAAAATATTCAGCTATCCAAACATGACTTTTTAGATTGATATCTTTTACGGTTTTTGTGAAAACGCAATTTACGTTTACTGATTTTTTCAGAAAATGGAATCGGTTATAATGTAATCCTATGGAGCAGCTTTAGAGTGTGTCATGTGACCTTTACAGTGGAGATCATCCACAAAAAAATTATCTTTAAAAAAAGGGGGAACAAATTGCTCTCACGCCCACAAGATCTACTTGTCATACACAATTTATATATCAAAACGTAGGTATGCTTGTCTGGTTTCAGGCAATGTGATCAGTTTTGCGATACGTATTTTAGTTTTAGTTCCTGGAGCTTCTAAAGGACAACAGCCTGAAATCTTCTCTCATAGACTCTCATGTTAAATTATCTAAAAAATGTTTCTGCAAAACACACAAAGACGCTCTTTTCTAAATCGCTGACATGGCTACATTTTTAAGTTTATCAACATCAATTTCATATCGCTGCGTTTACAAGGGCCGTGTCTTTCCAACGGTGAAGTCGCTGTATCGATCGCATGTACGGTTGTGGATTTATTAAGCTTTGTTTGAAGGCGTAATTCATGTATTTGGTCTGTGAATTAAAAGCGTTTGTAATGTTATTTCTTTCCATAAATAGCTTTCCTCACCTCAGTGCAATATTCCTCCTCACTGACCTGGGGGGAGGGGAAACCTCCTGAGGGGGAGGGGCGACCAGGAAGTCAGGATACTCTCTACTTTACAGATAGAGAAAGGAACTGTGTGTCCTAAAGATAGTGTAGTGGTTATGGTGAATGGCTTTGGTGCGGGCTCAGCTATTCAGCATTCCCACTCGCATTTTCCTCAGGAAATGCATTTTCTAGTTCTTCTTAATTAGTGGGAATGCTTTAATAAGCATTCCCAGTATTGATATTCGTTTTTTATTATTCTTAATTTTAATTTTTCTCCTTTATTCCGTACGTTTTTTGGCTCTGCGTAACTTCTGCATACTTTCAGCTATTGAGACCATTCAACTATTAAAATGTTCATCTCGTTCAGCTAACGATGGGACTTCTTCAAGTTTTTTTGTACTATTTATACTTTTTAAAATATTAAGATTTTAGACACTTTTTTTAACATTGAAGTCAATGAGAACATCCTTTTTCCCGCTCCAAATCACACGTTCTGCCAAAAGTTTCAGCTCCTTCATACTTTCACTTACAGACACCAAACAAACTTTAAAGCGGTCACAAAATATTCAGCTATCCAAACATGACTTTTTAGATTGATATCTTTTACGGTTTTTGTGAAAACGCAATTTACGTTTAGTGATCTTCTCAGAAAATGTAATCGTTTATAATGTAATCCTATGGAGGGGATTTAGAGTGTGTCATGTGACCTTTAGAGTGCAGATCATTGAAAAAAAAAATTATCTTTAAAAAAAGGGGAAACAAATTGCTCTCACGCCCACAAGATCTACTTGTCATACACAATTTATATATCAAAACGTAGCTATGCTTGTCTGGTTTCAGGCAATGTGATCAGTTTTGCGATAGGCATTTGACTTTTAGTTCCAGGAGCTTCTAAAAGACAAGCACCTCAAACTCCCTCCCATTGACCGTCATGTTAAAAAGTCTAAAAAATGTTTCTGCAAAACGCACAAAGACGCTATTTTCTAAATCGCTGACATGGCCACATTTTTAAGTTTATCAACATAAATTTCATATCGATGCGTTCACAAGGGCCGTGTCTTTCAAATGGTGAAGTCGCTGTAACGATCGCATGTACGGTTGTGGATTTATTAAGTTTTGTTTGAAGGCGTATTTCACGTATTTGGTCTGTGAATTAAAAGGCGTTTGTAATGGTATTTCTTTCCATAAATAGCTTTCCTTACCTCAGTGCAATATTCCTCCTCACTGACCTGGGGGGGAGGGGAAACCTCTTGAGGGGGAGGGGCGACCAGGAAGTCAGGATACTCTCTACTTTGCAGATAGAGAAAGGAGCTGTGTGTCCTAAAGATACTGTAGTGGTTATGGTGAATGGCTTTGGCGCGGGCTCAGCTATTCAGCATTCCCACTCGCATTTTCCTCAGGAAATGCATTTTCTAGTTCTTAATTTTAATTTTATTTTTCTCCTTTATTCCGTACGTTTTTTGGCTCTGCGTAACTTCTGCATACTTTCAGCTATTGAGACCATTCAACTATTAAAATGTTCATCTCGTTCAGCTAACGATGGGACTTCTTCAAGTTTTTTTGTACTATTTATACTTTTTAAAATATTAAGATTTTAGACACTTTTTTTAACATTGAAGTCAATGAGAACATCCTTTTTCCTGCTCCAAATCACACGTCCTGCCAAAAGTTTCAGCTCCTTCATACTTTCACTTACAGACACCAAACAAACTTTAAAGCGGTCACAAAATATTCAGCTATCCAAACATGACTTTTTAGATTGATATCTTTTACGGTTTTTGTGAAAACGCAATTTACGTTTAGTGATCTTCTCAGAAAATGTAATCGGTTATAATGTAATCCTATGGAGCAGGTTTAGAGTGTGTCATGTGACCTTTAGAGTGCAGATCATCCACAAAAAAAATTATCTTTAAAAAAAGGGGGAACAAATTGCTCTCACGCCCACAAGATCTACTTGTCATACACAATTTATATATCAAAACGTAGGTATTAAACAAGGGGGGAACTAATGCGCAAACCAGCCTAACCCGGGAAAAAATATATATAGTGGTACAAATAAATTAAAAGTTACAATCAAGCAGCAGCCACAACTAATAGTGCTCACGCACTGACAGCATATGATAGACAGGGGAATGTAGTGGCGCTTGCAAATACTAAAAACCGACAATAATTTAAAACAATAAAATATTCTAAACAATGATTCCTAAAGTATGAGAGTGAGTCCGTCCTCTACTGGGGTAAAAATGTGTAACACTCGAGGTCTATGCCCAAAGAATACCATCCAACATCAATAATTAGATGTGGAAGGAACTGCGAGTGAATAAATAATGAAATCCAATGGATATAAGTGCCTGACTGGCCGCACAGTGTACATGGGATAATAATCCTTTTTTTAAAAATATGTGTCATAAATCCTTAAAGTGCTTGATGAAAAACAAGTGCAAAGTGCTAATAAATAAAACAATAATAGCAGTGACTGAAAGCTCCAGCTCTCCTGGAAAGTGGTTAATTACTAATTAGCAAACACATGCAGGAAAAAGCAACAACTGAAAAGAAGTCCAAAAATGCAAGTGTCCTAAAAACCTAAACGGTTCAAATCATAAAACTGTTGTTTTTCTGTGCAATGAAAAAAATATAATAATATAATAATAAAATACAAAATAAAAAAATAAAAAAATCATAAATAATAGTCCAAAAACAGATAGTACAATATCACTGCAGGATTAGTGATAGTGAATAAAACTATATCCAGTGCACAATCAAGTGATAATGATAATATTAAAAATAAAGTCCAAAGTGCAAAGTGCATCTGTGCTCCATTCAACAATTCAGATGATCAGTGGTTAATTCAGTGAAAACTTGTTACATTGTGCTTATTCAATGAAGACTTGTTACATTGTGCTCATATGTCTGTGAATCAAACCAGCCCGATTTTCCTCAGTGTGGGGATTATTTTTACCAGCCTCTTACCTTCCTGAGGCTTTTACCAAGCCTGTAACAGGAGCTGCTCTGCAGTCACATAAATAAAATCCAGGATCCAAAGACGGCTCACACTCCTCCCCATTCAGGCTCTCAAAAGAAAAAAAGGAATGCCTCCATAGCATAAAACCACAGGATATCAGTTTAATAAAGAAAAACGAATACACTCACAAACATTGCTGTGTTAAACAGCGTGTGTACAATCGAGTGTCACCGCTCTGCGGCCGCAAAGCAGGTGACTTCACCAGCAAGCCCTCTGTGTCCTCCTCACGCGTATCGCGACAGCCCTACGTCGCTTAATCATAGGATAGAGGGCAGCTGGCGTGGACATGATTTTTATAGCGCCGGCATCACAAGTAAAGAGCTATGCAATTAGATATCATAAAATAAAAGTACATCTACATCATTGCGATCAATCTAGACATATAGTGTTTCTACAGTGATGTTAGATAAAATATGAATATATATAAAAAAACACATAATTCAGACAAAGCGATCCTCTGAGTTAAGTGCTCCCTCTAGTGGTAGGAGGAAGGAATAGTATAAGTAAAATATAGGTGGACTGTTAAATGTTGCCACCTGCTGGAAATGTAAGGTGCATATTTCAAATGCCCAGCCATCCACCTCATTGTCGTGCTGAACATTTAGATTAATCCAATTATATTCAGAGAGACAGAACATAATAAGAAAAAAAAAAGGCAGTGCGGAACCCAGGTAGGCAATCTTCTACTAATTTATGAAATAATTCATAAGTGTAAAAACCCTGATCAAGGCTAAAATATATGTGGTGGGGAGATATAAAGCCACAATAAAATAAAATTAAAATGAATAATCCAATGTAAAAAACAACTTATGTGGCAATATTAACCATAAAGTGACTCATATGTATAAAACAATGGCCAAGGCTAATAAATATGTGGTAAAAAATTCCAGAGCCACAATAAGAAATATAATAAGGAATAAATGTTAAAAATGTCAATATAAAATGGCAATAAAAAGGAAAATCCGATACTGTAAGACCAATGCATGGTTGCGCTAATCAAATAACCAGGACCAGTAAATAAGTACGGTGATGTAACCCTAAAACCACAGCAGTACCTATTTAAAATTATTGGTAAAATAATTATAAAATCACTAGTAAAAGAATCAGGCAAATAGGTAGTTAAAAGTTGGATATAAAACAATTCAAATCAAACTCGACATTGTGCCCCTGTGGCGTGAGGGTGCATAACTCGTGTATCCAACGAGATTCTGCCTGACTAATTTTCTGCACTTTATTGTCTCCTCTCCAATGCGGTTTGTATTTCTCTATCCCCCACACCATCAATGACGAGGGGTCTCTATTGTGGCACTGGTCATAGTGGCGGGATAGACTATGCTTGGGGAACCCATTGATTATGTTTTGTGTGTGTTCCCGAAGTCTTTTCCGCAATTTCCTTTTTGTTCTGCCCACATATTGAATCTTGCATGGACATTCCAACAAGTACACTACCCCCTCCGTCTCACAGGAGATAAATTCTTTGATTTTATATTGTTTCCCTGTAAAACAGGAATTGAAAGTCTCTTTCTTCTTTTTGCTCTCTTTGGTGCGTTTGCAAGTAAAGCATTTTTTACACGGATAGTACCCTTTCTCATTAAAAAATGAAAAACTTTTTTTCTCTGGTGGATCTAGTACATTTTTAGCAATAATATCTCTCAGCGTTGGGGCCCTCCTATATGTGAATAGGGTTTTTTCAGGAAGTACCTGTGCCAAATGTCGGTCGGCCTTCACAATATGCCAATATTTTTTACAGATCGCCTCTATTTGCTTGTGTTGTACACTATAATCCATTATTAATGGTATTTTTCCAGTGAAGGAGCTGTTTCTCACAGAGTCCTGGATCAGCGTGTCTCTATCCAAAGTGACTACGTCTTTGATTTTTTTCTTATTTATTGAGAAAAAAATCAAAGACATAGTCACTTTGGATAGAGACACGCTGATCCAGGACTCTGTGAGAAACAGCTCCTTCACTGGAAAAATACCATTAATAATGGATTATAGTGTACAACACAAGCAAATAGAGGCGATCTGTAAAAAATATTGGCATATTGTGAAGGCCGACCGACATTTGGCACAGGTACTTCCTGAAAAAACCCTATTCACATATAGGAGGGCCCCAACGCTGAGGCCCCATACACACCATAGAATCTATCCGCAGATAAATCCCATCAAATGGGTTTCTGCGGATAGATTCTATGGTGTGTACACTCCGTCGGATATTTATCCGCGGATAAATCTCCCCTGGGATGGATTTCCAGCAGATGGATATTTGCTGACATGCTCAACAAATCCATCTGCTGGAATCCATTCCAACGGATGGATCCGCTCGTCTGTACAGACTTACCGGATCCATCCGTCCAAAGGGATTCCCCGCACGCGTCGTAATGATTTGACGCATGCGTGGAATTCCTTATATGACAGCGTCGCGCCCGTCGCCGCGTCATAATAGCGGCGACGGCACGACACGTCATCGGCAGAGGATTTCAGCGCGGATTTCAATGCGATGGTGTGTACACGCCATTGCATAGAAATCCTCTGAAATCCTCGAGAGGATTTATCCGCGGATACGGTCCGCTGGACCGTATCTGCGGATAAATCCTCTCGTGTGTATGGGGCCTGAGAGATATTATTGCTCAGATATTATTGCTAAAAATGTACTAGATCCACCAGAGAAAAAAAGTTTTTCATTTTTTAATGAGAAAGGGTACTATCCGTGTAAAAAATGCTTTACTTGCAAACGCACCAAAGAGAGCAAAAAGAAGAAAGAGACTTTCAATTCCTGTTTTACAGGGAAACAATATAAAATCAAAGAATTTATCTCCTGTGAGACGGAGGGGGTAGTGTACTTGTTGGAATGTCCATGCAAGATTCAATATGTGGGCAGAACAAAAAGGAAATTGCGGAAAAGACTTCGGGAACACACACAAAACATAATCAATGGGTTCCCCAAGCATAGTCTATCCCGCCACTATGACCAGTGCCACAATAGAGACCCCTCGTCATTGATGGTGTGGGGGATAGAGAAATACAAACCGCATTGGAGAGGAGACAATAAAGTGCAGAAAATTAGTCAGGCAGAATCTCGTTGGATACACGAGTTATGCACCCTCACGCCACAGGGGCACAATGTCGAGTTTGATTTGAATTGTTTTATATCCAACTTTTAACTACCTATTTGCCTGATTCTTTTACTAGTGATTTTATAATTATTTTACCAATAATTTTAAATAGGTACTGCTGTGGTTTTAGGGTTACATCACCGTACTTATTTACTGGTCCTGGTTATTTGATTAGCGCAACCATGTATTGGTCTTACAGTATCGGATTTTCCTTTTTATTGCCATTTTATATTGACATTTTTAACATTTATTCCTTATTATATTTCTTATTGTGGCTCTGGAATTTTTTACCATATATTTATTAGCCTTGGCCATTGTTTTATACATATGAGTCACTTTATGGTTAATATTGCCACATAAGTTGTTTTTTACATTGGATTATTCATTTTAATTTTATTTTATTGTGGCTTTATATCTCCCCACCACATATATTTTAGCCTTGATCAGGGTTTTTACACTTATGAATTATTTCATAAATTAGTAGAAGATTGCCTACCTGGGTTCCGCACTGCCTTTTTTTTTTCTTATTATGTTCTGTCTCTCTGAATATAATTGGATTAATCTAAATGTTCAGCACGACAATGAGGTGGATGGCTGGGCATTTGAAATAGGCACCTTACATTTCCAGCAGGTGGCGACATTTAACAGTCCACCTATATTTTACTTATACTATTCCTTCCTCCTACCACTAGAGGGAGCACTTAACTCAGAGGATCGCTTTGTCTGAATTATGTGTTTTTTTATATATATTCATATTTTATCTAACATCACTGTAGAAACACTATATGTCTAGATTGATCGCAATGATGTAGATGTACTTTTATTTTATGATTGCTATATAATTGCATAGCTCTTTACTTGTGATGCCGGCGCTATAAAAATCATGTCCACACCAGCTGCCCTCTATCCTATGATTAAGCGACGTAGGGCTGTCGCGATACGCGTGAGGAGGACACAGAGGGCTTGCTGGTGAAGTTACCTGCTTTGCGGCCGCAGAGCGGTGACACTCGATTGTACACACGCTGTTTAACACAGCAATGTTTGTGAGTGTATTCGTTTTTCTTTATTAAACTGATATCCTGTGGTTTTATGCTATGGAGGCATTCCTTTTTTTCTTTTTGAGAGCCTGAATGGGGAGGAGTGTGAGCCGTCTTTGGATCCTGGATTTTATTTATGTGACTGCAGAGCAGCTCCTGTTACAGGCTTGGTAAAAGCCTCAGGAAGGTAAGAGGCTGGTAAAAATAATCCCCACACTGAGGAAAATCGGGCTGGTTTGATTCAGACATATGAGCACAATGTAACAAGTCTTCATTGAATGAGCACAATGTAACAAGTTTTTACTGAATTAACCACTGATCATCTGAATTGTTGAATGGAGCACAGATGCACTTTGCACTTTGGACTTTATTTTTAATATTATCATTATCACTTGATTGTGCACTGGATATAGTTTTATTCACTATCACTAATCCTGCAGTGATATTGTACTATCTGTTTTTGGACTATTATTTATGATTTTTTTATTTTTTTATTTTTTATTTTATTATTATATTATTATATTTTTTTCATTGCACAGAAAAACAACAGTTTTATGATTGAACCGTTTAGGTTTTTAGGACACTTGCATTTTTGGACTTCTTTTCAGTTGTTGCTTTTTCCTGCATGTGTTTGCTAATTAGTAATTAACCACTTTCCAGGAGAGCTGGAGCTTTCAGTCACTGCTATTATTGTTTTATTTATTAGCACTTTGCACTTGTTTTTCATCAAGCACTTTAAGGATTTATGACACATATTTTAAAAAAAAGGATTATTATCCCATGTACACTGTGCGGCCAGTCAGGCACTTATATCCATTGGATTTCATTATTTATTCACTCGCAGTTCCTTCCACATCTAATTATTGATGTTGGATGGTATTCTTTGGGCATAGACCTCAAGTGTTACACATTTTTACCCCAGTAGAGGACGGACTCACTCTCATACTTTAGGAATCATTGTTTAGAATATTTTATTGTTTTAAATTATTGTCGGTTTTTAGTATTTGCAAGCGCCACTACATCCCCCTGTCTATCAAAACGTAGGTATTGTTGTCTGGTTTCAGGCAATGTGATCAGTTTTGCGATAGGCATTTGACTTTTAGTTCCAGGAGCTTCTAAAGGACAAGCGCCTCAAACTCCCTCCCATTGACCGTCATGTTAAAAAGTCTAAAAAATGTTTCTGCAAAACACACAAAGACGCTCTTTTCTAAATCGCTGACATGGCCACATTTTTAAGTTTATCAACATAAATTTCATATCGATGCGTTCACAAGGGTTGTGTCTTTCAAACGGTGAAGTCGCTATATCGATCGCATGTACGGTTGTGGATTTATTAAGGTTTGTTTGAAGGCGTATTTCACGTATTTGGTCTGTGAATTAAAAGCGTTTGTAATGTTATTTCTTTCCATAAATATCTTTCCTTACCTCAGTGCAATATTCCTCATCACTTACCTGGGGGGGGAGGGGGGAAACCTCTTGAGGGGGGAGGGGCGACCAGGAAGTCAGCATACTCTCTACTTTGCAGATAGAGAAAGAAGCTGTGTGTCCTAAAGATAGTGTAGTGGTTATGGTGAATGGCTTTGGCAAGGGGCTCAGCAATTCAGCTATTCAGCATTCACACTCGCATTTTCCTCAGGAAATGCATTGTCTAGTTTTAATTAGTGGGAATGCTTAATAAGCATTCCCAGTATTGATATTCGTTTTTTATTAGTGGGAATGCTTTAATAAGCATTCCCAGTATTGATATTCGTTTTTTATTAGTGGGAATGCTTTAATAAGCATTCCCAGTATTGATATTCGTTTTTTATTATTAGTGGGAATGCTTTAATAAGCATTCCCAGTATTGATATTCGTTTTTTATTATTCTTCTTCTTAATTTTATTCCGTACGTTTTTTGGCTCTGCGTAACTTCTGCATACTTTGAGCTATTGAGACCATTCAACTTTTAAAATGTTCATCTCGTTCAGCTAACGATGGGACTTCTTCAAGTTTTTTTGTACTATTTATACTTTTTAAAATATTAAGCTTTTAGACACTTTTTTTTAACATTGAAGTCAATGAGAACATCCTTTTTCCTGCTTCAAAACACACGTTCTGCCAAAAGTTTCAGCTCCTTCATACTTTCACTTACAGACACCAAACAAACTTTAAAGCGGTCACAAAATATTCAGCTATCCAAACATGACTTTTTAGATTGATATCTTATACGGTTTTTGTGAAAACGCAATTTACGTTTAGTGATTTTTTTATCGGTTATAATGTAATCCTATGGAGCAGGTTTAGAGTGTGTCATGTGACCTTTAGAGTGGAGATCTTTGAAAACAAAAATTATCTTTAAAAAAAGGGCAAACAAATTGCTCTCACGCCCACAAGATCTACTTGTCATACACAATTTATATATCAAAACGTAGGTATGCTTGTCTGGTTTCAGGCAATGTGATCAGTTTTGTGATACGTATTTTAGTTTTAGTTCCAGGAGCTTCTAAAGGACAAGAGTGACAAAACCACTCTCATTGACCGTCCATGTTAAAAATTTTAAAAATTTTCCTGCAAAACACACAAAGACGCTCTTTTCTAAATCGCTGGCATGGCCACAATTTTAAGTTTATCAACATAAATTTCATATCGATGCGTTCACAAGGGCCGCGTCTTTCAAACGGTGAAGTCGCTGTATCGATCGCATGTACGGTTGTGGATTTATTACGTTTTGTTTGGAGGCGTAATTAATGTATTGGTCTGTGAATTAAAAGGCGTTTGTAATGGAATTTCTTTCCATAAATAGCTTTCTACCTCAGTGCAATATTCCTCCTCACTGACCTGGGGGGAGGGGAAACCTCTTGAGGGGGGAGGGGCGACCAGGAAGTCAGCATACTCTCTACTTTGCAGATAGAGAAAGGAGCTGTGTGTCCTAAAGATAGTGTAGTGGTTATGGTGAATGGCTTTGGTGGGGGCTCAGCTATTCAGCATTCCCACTCGCATTTTCCTCAGGGAATGCATTTTCTAGTTCTTCTTCTTAATTTTAATTTTATTATTCCGTACGTTTTTTGGCTCTGCGTAACTTCTGCATACTTTCAGCTATTGAGACCATTCAACTTTTAAAATGTTCATCTCGTTCAGCTAACGATGGGACTTCTTCAAGTTTTTTTGTACTATTTATACTTTTTAAAATATTAAGCTTTTAGACACTTTTTTTTAACATTGAAGTCAATGAGAACATCCTTTTTCCTGCTTCAAAACACACGTTCTGCCAAAAGTTTCAGCTCCTTCATACTTTCACTTACAGACACCAAACAAACTTTAAAGCGGTCACAAAATATTCAGCTATCCAAACATGACTTTTCAGATTGATATCTTTTACGGTTTTTGTGAAAACGCAATTTACGTTTAGTGATATTTTCAGAAAATTTAATCGGTTATAATGTAACCCTATGGAAGGGATTTAGAGTGTGTCATGTGACCTTTACAGTGGAGATCTTTGAAAAAAAATTATCTTTAAAAAAAGGGGAAACAAATTGCTCTCACGCCCACAAGATCTACTTGTCATATGCAATTTATATATCAAAACGTAGGTATGCTTGTCTGGTTTCAGGAAATGTGATCAGTTTTGTGATACGTATTTTAGTTTTAGTTCCTGGAGCTTCTAAACGACAACAGCCTGAAATCTTCTCTCATAGACTCTCATGTTAAATTATCTAAAAAATGTTTCTGCAAAACACACAAACACGCTCTTTTCTAAATCGCTGACATGGCCACATTTTTAAGTTTATCAACATAAATTTCATATCGCTGCGTTCACAAGGGCCGTGTCTTTCAAACGGTGTAGTCGCTGTATCGATCGCATGTATGGTTGTGGATTTATTAAGTTTTGTTTGAAGGCTTAATTCATGTATTTGGTCTGTGAATAAAAGGTGTTTGTAATGGTATTTCTTTCCATAAATATCTTTCCTTACCTCAGTGCAATATTTCTCCTCACTGACCTGGGGGGGAGGGGAAACCTCTTGAGGGGGAGGGGCAACCAGGAAGTCGGGACGCTCTCTACTTTGCAGATAGAGAAAGGAGCTGTGTGTTCTAAAGATAGTGTAGTGTTATGGTGAATGGCTTTGGTGCGGGCTCAGCAATTCAGCATTCCCACTCGCATTTTCCTCAGGAAATGCATTGTCTAGTTATTCTTCTTAATTTTAATTTTATTATTCCGTACGTTTTTTGGCTCTGCGTAACTTCTGCATACTTTCAGCTATTGAGACCATTCAACTTTTAAAATGTTCATCTCATTCAGCTAATTTTTTTTTTTTTTTTTTAAGTGTATTTTGTGCGTGAACTCGAGAGAGGAGCCGGACTGCAGGAGTTGGGAGTAGGCAGGCCTCCCCCAGAGGCAATCTGCCATCTTTCTCCATGCCCCGGGTGGCAATGGCGGGTGTGTGAGGGGGTCCTCCCACACAGCCCGCCCTACCTGCTCCGCTTTGAAGCCCAACGGGGCAGAGGGACTCCCTATAAGGGAGTGAGAGGATTAGCCCGCTCAACCAGCCCCATTAGTCCTTCGCCTCTCTTTTAGAGACCGCGTGGTCAAAGTGTGTGTGTTAACCCAATTTAGAGTGCGTGTGTAGTGGTTTTTGTGGGAGGGGGGTGGGCGTACTAAGCACAGGCTTACCTTGCATAGCACACCCACCGGGAGCCGGGCTGAGACCACCAAACTCAATTCACATGAAGCCGAGACCGGGATCCGAACCTCTAGCTGCAGAGGTGAATGGCTTGTCAGCACAGTGCCAATCGCGTTGAGCCACCGCAGCTCCATATCTCATTCAGCTAATGATGGGACTTCTTCAAGTTTTTTTTGTACTATTTATACTTTTTAAAATATTAAGCTTTTAGACACTTTTTTTTAACATTGAAGTCAATGAGAACATCCTTTTTCCTGCTTCAAAACACACGTTCTGCCAAAAGTTTCAGCTCCTTCATACTTTCACTTACAGACACCAAACAAACTTTAAAGCGGTCACAAAATATTCAGCTATGAAAAACATGACTTTTCAGATTGATATCTTTTACGGTTTTTGTGAAAACGCAATTTACGTTTAGTGATATTTTCAGAAAATTTAATCGGTTATAATGTAACCCTATGGAAGGGATTTAGAGTGTGTCATGTGACCTTTACAGTGGAGATCTTTGAAAAAAAAATTATCTTTAAAAAAAGGGGAAACAAATTGCTCTCACGCCCACAAGATCTACTTGTCATATGCAATTTATATATCAAAACGTAGGTATGCTTGTCTGGTTTCAGGCAATGTGATCAGTTTTGTGATACGTATTTTAGTTTTAGTTCCTGGAGCTTCTAAAGGACAACAGCCTGAAATCTTCTCTCATAGACTCTCATGTTAAACTAGACAATGCATTTCCTGAGGAAAATGCGAGTGGGAATGCTAAATAGCTGATTTGCTGAGCCCGCACCAAAGCCATTCACCATAACCACTACACTATCTTTAGGACATACAAGCAGTGTTCCTTCAGTACTTATAAAGCCTAATATCACACAGCTCCTTTCTCTATCTGCAATATAGAGAGTGTCCTGACTTGCCTGGTCGCCCCTCCCCCCTCAAGAGGCTTTCTCCACATGAGGTGGGGGAGGAGGACTGCACTGAGGTAAAGAAAGCTATTTAGGGAATCAAAATACCATTAGAAACGCTTGAATCCACACACAAAATCAGTTATTGAAGCCTTCAAACAAAACTTAATAAATCCACAACCGTACATGCGATCGATACAGCGACTTCACCGTTTGAAACACAAGGCTTTTGTGAACAAATCGGTATAAAATTTATGTTGATAAACTTAAAAATGTGGGCATGTCAGCGATTTAGAAATAAGCGTCTTTGTGTGTTTTGCAGAAACATTTTAAAGTCTTTTTAACATGAGTGTCAATGAGAGTTTATTTGTCCCTCTTGTCCTTTAGAAGCTCCTGGAACTAAAAATAAAATACGTATCACAAAACTGATAACATTGCCTGAAACCAGACAAACATACCTACGTTTTGATATATAAATTGTGTATGACAAGTAGATCTTGTGGGCGTGAGAGCAATTTGTTTCCCCTTTTTTTAAAGATAACTTTTTTTTCAATCATGTAGATATTATTTGCTCGAGGGAAAGTGGCGCTGCTATCCTGGTACTAGGCTATGTCGCACTAAATTATGGGCAAGTGATTATTCAAATCAAATATATGGTGTTGGGTTCCTCCCTGTGGTTAGGCTCATGTGTGCAGCCACCAGTAGGATATAAGGTCCCCCTTTTTATTGATGTGCGGTAAAGGTCCGCCAAGGTTTTCTATTTATATATTGACCCTATATTGCATCCAGAGACCAGTAAATACTGTTTCGTAAAGAGAAACAAGAAAAAAGTGCAATATGTGTAAAGAATTAATTAATGCTTCTGTGTCCTTATTGACAATTAAAATTGGGAGTGTCACCTGAAGTAGAATCTGTACCCTGCATTCACAACTGCCCAATAATGTGAGCTGTAAAAGTGTATCCCCTCATGTGGTAGGAGAAAATGTGGTTTGTACACATATAGTGTTAATTTTAGTAGAATGTGTATAAGTGACACAAAATAGGTGTGGTGTGCTTACTGACTGTACTTCACACCAAACATAAATATGATTAATGTTGCTCAATAAACCTTATAAATAATATACCTTCAAAAATGTGACATAAATAAATATATGAATTCATCAACCATCAAACAGTTAATTAAAGTGCTGTGTGCTAGTGATTCCTCTATGTGAATGAGTGCCTGCTGAGTGCCCTCAGATAGCAAATAGAATTAAAATAAAAATATTAATAAAAATAAAAATAAAAATATTGGAATAGTCACGTAGATTGTGAGTTCCTCAATTGGTGATTGCATTCAAATGTTTCAAAAAACAATTCAAACAAAAATATTTTAGAAGTTAACTCTGACCATCTCTTGTGGAAATTCAAAACAAACAAAAAACAGTATCTATAGAAGCCGTACAGACCTCTCTCCAGGCTGATTACTCAGTGCAATTCTCAGCTGATATGCCAAAGCAATTCAAACAAAAATATTATAATAGAAGTTATCTCTGGCCGTCTCTTGTAGAGATTCAGAATAAACAAAAGACAGTATCTAAAGAAGCCGTGCAGTTCTCAATTCAGGCTAGTTGCACAATATATTCCCCAGCTGATGTATACGGTAAATTCTTATCCTGTTACGAATCACTTTCCCGTATCCCCTCTCTGGCGTGGCTGACGATTCCCCCCAATGTGTCCCCACTCACCGGACAGATGTCCCCTCGAGGGGGTGTAGAGCTTGTCTGAATTAGCTTCAGTGAGCTGTCAGATGGTTACCTCTCCTGTCGGTCTGATACGGGACGGCGTTTTCCTCATATGTCGTGTCTTGCCTCTTGGGGTGGTAATCGTGTAGAAAAATAAAAAATATATCCACATGGGAAAGTACGTTCTGTACTTGGTGATCGTTTATGTTTCAAAAGGGATCAACCCAAGTGCACTATTATTTAAAAGCCATAAAAAATAACAAAATAAAATAAACCGTTTAGGGTGACGGTAGTTGTAAGACAACTTCCAGTAATCCGCCTCGTTGTACACTAACCGGGTCCTGTGGGAACAGTCCAGTGCGGTAGCCTTAGCACGTGTGGCTGTTTGCGTTCCACAGCCCTGCAGTCCGTACCCGGAAGTGTCTACTGGCGTTGCGTACTTGCGTGTGACGTGGTAGAAGCTAAGTCACCTGACTAGTTTCGTCAATAGGACTTTTTCAAAGGCGATGATGAGGCGATTTTTTCAATCATCTCCACTCTAAAGGTCACATGACACACTCTAAATCCCTTCCATAGGATTACATTATAACCGATTACATTTTCTGAAAAAATCGCTAAACGTAAATTGCGTTTTCACAAAAACCATAAAAGATATCAATCTGAAAAGTCATAGCCGGATACCTGAATATTTTGTGACCGCTTTAAAGTTTGTTTGGTGTCTGTAAGTGAAAGTATGAAGGAGCTGAAACTTTTGGCAGGGCATGTGATTTCAAAGGGAAAAAGGATGTTCTCATTGACTTCAATGTTAAAAAAAAGTGTCTAAAAGCTTAATATTTTAAAAAGTATAAATAGTACAAAAAAACTTGAAGAAGTCCCATCGTTAGCTGAACGAGACGAACATTTTAATAGTTGAATGGTCTCAATAGCTGAAAGTATGCAGAAGTTACGCAGAGCCAAAAAACGTACGGAATAAAAATAATAATAAAAAACGAATATCAATACTGGGAATGCTTATTAAGCATTCCCACTAATAACTAGACAATGCATTTCCTGAGGAAAATGCGAGTGGGAATGCTGAATAGCTGAATTGCTGAGCCCGCACAAAAGCCATTCACCATAACCACTACAGTGGCCCAGATTCAGGTAGATTTGCCCATTACTTACACATGAGCTGCTCAGCTGAATTTCTCTGCGCTGGGGCAATTTAGCCAAATTGCCACCTGATTCAGGAATCGTTTGTTCACTTAATTTGCTCCTGTTTAAGGCAAAGCTGAGGGCGCAAGGCCGCGCAAGTGAAAGTGGGTGTGCCCCTATGTAAATGAGGATTTTTCGGCTCAGCAGAGGTTTGCGCCGGGCGCGCGCATGCGCAGTTATGGCGCTTCCGTCTGCGCATGCATCATACTTTCAGGGCAAATCCTGCTCAGCTGCTTGCACTGAGCAAATAAATAGGAGCAGACTTGCGCAGGTTCTTTGCTGAATTTCATCCTGCTTTTTCCAACCCCCCCTGAGCAAGGAAATTCAGCCCATTTTGAAGAGATGGCACCTCCCAAAGGAACTAAAAAAAGAAAGGCCAACTTCGTGGCTGCGGAGATGGACATCCTAATTGCTGCACTACAGCGCCATAATGAAGTCCTATATGGTGCCCAGCGGCCAAACACCACCGTTGCCCAAAGGAGGGCTATCTATGAAGCCATAACCCTGGACATCAATGCCCTGGGTAATCAAGAGCGTTCCTGGGATGACATCCAGAAAAAACTTAATGACATGAGGCGCAGGGTCCGGGAGAAACTGGCTCTTATCCGCAAACATACCGGTGGCACGGGAGGTGGACCACGATGTAAGATCCGACTAAATCAGGAGGAGGAGATTATTGCCCAAACTCTAGTGCAGGAGCAGGTGGAGGGACTTGCAGGGTACGACTCCACTGTTGGGAACTTGGGGACTGGTAAGTTATTTTGTTTCATATCTGCTGTGCATCATGGGAGGGGGTAGAAGTGAACATATTTGTGGGTAGAAGTGAACATGGAACTATTATTAGTGGGAATGCTTTAATAAGCATTCCCAGTATTGATATTCGTTTTTTATTATTAGTGGGAATGCTTTAATAAGCATTCCCAGTATTGATATTCGTTTTTTATTATTAGTGGGAATGCTTTAATAAGCATTCCCAGTATTGATATTCGTTTTTTATTATTCTTCTTCTTAATTTTATTCCGTACGTTTTTTGGCTCTGCGTAACTCTGCATACTTTCAGCTATTGAGACCATTAACTTTTAAAATGTTCGTCTCGTTCAGCTAACGATGGGACTTCTTCAAGTTTTTTTGTACTATTTATACTTTTTAAAATATTAAGCTTTTAGACACTTTTTTTTAACATTGAAGTCAATGAGAACATCCTTTTTCCTGCTTCAAAACACACGTTCTGCCAAAAGTTTCAGCTCCTTCATACTTTCACTTACAGACACCAAACAAACTTTAAAGCGGTCACAAAATATTCAGCTATCCAAACATGACTTTTCAGATTGATATCTTTTACGGTTTTTGTGAAAACGCAATTTACGTTTAGCGATTTTTTCAGAAAATGGAATCGGTTATAATGTAACCCTATGGAAGGGATTTAGAGTGTGTCATGTGACCTTTAGAGTGGAGATCTTTGAAAACAAAAATTATCTTTAAAAAAAGGGCGAACAAATTGCTCTCACGCCCACAAGATCTACTTGTCATACACAATTTATATATCAAAACGTAGGTATGCTTGTCTGGTTTCAGGCAATGTGATCAGTTTTGTGATACGTATTTTAGTTTTAGTTCCAGGAGCTTCTAAAGGACAAGAGTGACAAAACCACTCTCATTGACCGTCCATGTTAAAAATTTTAAAATTTTCCTGCAAAACACACAAAGACGCTCTTTTCTAAATCGCTGGCATGGCCACAATTTTAAGTTTATCAACATAAATTTCATATCGATGCGTTCACAAGGGCCGTGTCTTTCAAACGGTGAAGTCGCTGTATCGATCGCATGTACGGTTGTGGATTTATTACGTTTTGTTTGGAGGCGTAATTAATGTATTGGTCTGTGAATTAAAAGGCGTTTGTAATGGAATTTCTTTCCATAAATAGCTTTCTACCTCAGTGCAATATTCCTCCTCACTGACCTGGGGGGAGGGGAAACCTCTTGAGGGGGGAGGGGCGACCAGGAAGTCAGCATACTCTCTACTTTGCAGATAGAGAAAGGAGCTGTGTGTCCTAAAGATAGTGTAGTGGTTATGGTGAATGGCTTTGGTGCGGGCTCAGCAATTCAGCATTCCCACTCGCATTTTCCTCAGGGAATGCATTTTCTAGTTCTTCTTCTTAATTTTAATTTTATTCCGTACGTTTTTTGGCTCTGCGTAACTTCTGCATACTTTCAGCTATTGAGACCATTTAACTTTTAAAATGTTCGTCTCATTCAGCTAACGATGGGACTTCTTCAAGTTTTTTTGTACTATTTATACTTTTTAAAATATTAAGCTTTTAGACACTTTTTTTTAACATTGAAGTCAATGAGAACATCCTTTTTCCTGCTTCAAAACACACGTTCTGCCAAAAGTTTCAGCTCCTTCATACTTTCACTTACAGACACCAAACAAACTTTAAAGTGGTCACAAAATATTCAGCTATCCAAACATGACTTTTCAGATTGATATCTTTTACGGTTTTTGTGAAAACGCAATTTACGTTTAGCGATTTTTTCAGAAAATGGAATCGGTTATAATGTAACCCTATGGAAGGGATTTAGAGTGTGTCATGTGACCTTTAGAGTGGAGATCTTTGAAAACAAAAATTATCTTTAAAAAAAGGGCGAACAAATTGCTCTCACGCCCACAAGATCTACTTGTCATACACAATTTATATATCAAAACGTAGGTATGCTTGTCTGGTTTCAGGCAATGTGATCAGTTTTGTGATACGTATTTTAGTTTTAGTTCCAGGAGCTTCTAAAGGACAAGAGCGACAAAACCACTCTCATTGACAGTCCATGTTAAAAAATTTTAAAATTTTCCTGCAAAACACACAAAGACGCTCTTTTCTAAATCGCTGGCATGGCCACAATTTTAAGTTTATCAACATAAATTTCATATCGATGCGTTCACAAGGGCCGTGTCTTTCAAACGGTGAAGTCGCTGTATCGATCGCATGTACGGTTGTGGATTTATTACGTTTTGTTTGGAGGCATAATTAATGTATTGGTCTGTGAATTAAAAGGCGTTTGTAATGGAATTTCTTTCCATAAATAGCTTTCTACCTCAGTGCAATATTCCTCCTCACTGACCTGGGGGGAGGGGAAACCTCTTGAGGGGGGAGGGGCGACCAGGAAGTCAGGATACTCTCTACTTTGCAGATAGAGAAAGGAGCTGTGTGTCCTAAAGATAGTGTAGTGGTTATGGTGATGGCTTTGGTGCGGGCTCAGCAATTCAGCATTCCCACTCGCATTTTCCTCAGGGAATGCATTTTCTAGTTCTTCTTCTTAATTTTAATTTTAATTAGTGGGAATGCTTTAATAAGCATTCCCAGTATTGATATTCGTTTTTTATTATTCTTCTTCTTAATTTTATTCCGTACGTTTTTTGGCTCTGCGTAACTTCTGCATACTTTCAGCTATTGAGACCATTTAACTTTTAAAATGTTCGTCTCATTCAGCTAACGATGGGACTTCTTCAAGTTTTTTTGTACTATTTATACTTTTTAAAATATTAAGCTTTTAGACACTTTTTTTTAACATTGAAGTCAATGAGAACATCCTTTTTCCTGCTTCAAAACACACGTTCTGCCAAAAGTTTCAGCTCCTTCATACTTTCACTTACAGACACCAAACAAACTTTAAAGCGGTCACAAAATATTCAGCTATCCAAACATGACTTTTCAGATTGATATCTTTTACGGTTTTTGTGAAAACGCAATTTACGTTTAGCGATTTTTTCAGAAAATGGAATCGGTTATAATGTAACCCTATGGAGCAGGTTTAGAGTGTGTCATGTGACCTTTAGAGTGGAGATCTTTGAAAACAAAAATTATCTTTAAAAAAAGGGCGAACAAATTGCTCTCACGCCCACAAGATCTACTTGTCATACACAATTTATATATCAAAACGTAGGTATGCTTGTCTGGTTTCAGGCAATGTGATCAGTTTTGTGATACGTATTTTAGTTTTAGTTCCAGGAGCTTCTAAAGGACAAGAGTGACAAAACCACTCTCATTGACCGTCCATGTTAAAAATTTTAAAAATTTTCCTGCAAAACACACAAAGACGCTCTTTTCTAAATCGCTGGCATGGCCACAATTTTAAGTTTATCAACATAAATTTCATATCGATGCGTTC
Organism: Rana temporaria; assembly: GCF_905171775.1. Lineage (NCBI taxonomy): Eukaryota > Metazoa > Chordata > Amphibia > Anura > Ranidae > Rana > Rana temporaria. Next base: position 46,360,802 of record NC_053498.1, read on the forward strand.
ACAAGGGCCGTGTCTTTCAAACGGTGAAGTCGCTGTATCGATCGCATGTACGGTTGTGGATTTATTACGTTTTGTTTGGAGGCGTAATTAATGTATTGGTCTGTGAATTAAAAGGCGTTTGTAATGGAATTTCTTTCCATAAATAGCTTTCTACCTCAGTGCAATATTCCTCCTCACTGACCTGGGGGAGGGGAAACCTCTTGAGGGGGGAGGGGCGACCAGGAAGTCAGCATACTCTCTACTTTGCAGATAGAGAAAGGAGCTGTGTGTCCTAAAGATAGTGTAGTGGTTATGGTGGATGGCTTTGGTGCGGGCTCAGCAATTCAGCATTCCCACTCGCATTTTCCTCAGGGAATGCATTTTCTAGTTTTAATTTTAATTTTAATTTTATTCCGTACGTTTTTTGGCTCTGCGTAACTTCTGCATACTTTCAGCTATTGAGACCATTTAACTTTTAAAATGTTCGTCTCATTCAGCTAACGATGGGACTTCTTCAAGTTTTTTTGTACTATTTATACTTTTTAAAATATTAAGCTTTTAGACACTTTTTTTTAACATTGAAGTCAATGAGAACATCCTTTTTCCTGCTTCAAAACACACGTTCTGCCAAAAGTTTCAGCTCCTTCATACTTTCACTTACAGACACCAAACAAACTTTAAAGCGGTCACAAAATATTCAGCTATCCAAACTTGACTTTTTAGATTGATATCTTATACGGTTTTTGTGAAAACGCAATTTACGTTTAGTGATTTTTTTATCGGTTATAATGTAATCCTATGGAGCAGGTTTAGAGTGTGTCATGTGACCTTTAGAGTGGAGATCTTTGAAAACAAAAATTATCTTTAAAAAAAGGGCGAACAAATTGCTCTCACGCCCACAAGATCTACTTGTCATACACAATTTATATATCAAAACGTAGGTATGCTTGTCTGGTTTCAGGCAATGTGATCAGTTTTGCGATAGGCATTTGACTTTTAGTTCCAGGAGCTTCTAAAGGACAAGTGCCTCAAACGCCCTCCCATTGACCGTCATGTTAAAAAGTCTAAAAAAAAATCCTGCAAACACACAAAGACGCTCTTTTCTAAATCGCTGGCATGGCCACAATTTTAAGTTTATCAACATAAATTTCATATCGATGCGTTCACAAGGGCCGTGTCTTTCAAACGGTGAAGTCGCTGTATCGATCGCATGTACGGTTGTGGATTTATTACGTTTTGTTTGGAGGCGTAATTAATGTATTGGTCTGTGAATTAAAAGGCGTTTGTAATGGAATTTCTTTCCATAAATAGCTTTCTACCTCAGTGCAATATTCCTCCTCACTGACCTGGGGGGAGGAGAAACCTCTTGAGGGGGGAGGGGCGACCAGGAAGTCAGGATACTCTCTACTTTGCAGATAGAGAAAGGAGCTGTGTGTCCTAAAGATAGTGTAGTGGTTATGGTGAATGGCTTTGGTGCGGGCTCAGCAATTCAGCATTCCCACTCGCATTTTCCTCAGGGAATGCATTTTCTAGTTTTTGTTTCATATCTGCTGTGCATCATGGGAGGGGGTAGAAGTGAACATATTTGTGGGTAGAAGTGAACATGGAACTATTATTTTTGTTTCATATCTGCTGTGCATCATGGGAGGGGGTAGAAGTGAACATGTGAGCAGTGTGTTGCACCAGCAAAATTTTTAGTTTTGGTGTCATCCACAGGTGGTGATGAGGATGATGAAGCTGGGCCGTCTTCGGCTGCGGGGCGACCCACGCCATCCATACCTGAGCCAGGGGTCCAGTCAGGCCCCATGGACATTATGGCAATGCTGGTACAGGAGGAGATCCTACCGGGGACAAGTATGGTGGAGGAAGTGGTTTTGGAGGAGGAGTCCTTTTTCCTCATCCAGGAGGACTCTGGCTCCCTCCAGGAGGATACCACCATCCCTGATCAACCCACCACCCCCCCGGCCAGCACGTCATCCCCCTCCAGGGCAAGCCCCTCCAGGGCAAGCCCCTCCATTGTGGACCCCTCCCCTTCTCCCTCTGTCCGTGCCCGAGCCTCTCTTCCCAGGAAGGCTCTGTTCAAAACCAGGGATATACCCTCCAGCCTCCGTCACGGTCTGCTGGAGGAGCAGGCCCTGCAGAGCCGCCATATAGGGGCCATGGTGGGAGATGTCAAACGTATGGCGGACAGCATGGCATCCACCTCCACCTCTGTGCAGCATGCCCTCACCCTGCATGCAGACCGGGACAAACATGTCTCACGGAGCCTGGATGAAATAAGTGGCAATTCCAAGGCCATAGTCACCTGCTTGGTGGCTCAGCAGAACGCCCCCGCTTTATTATCCGCTGAGGTCAGCAGGATGGCAGCTGCGGTGGAGGCCAACACCGCTGCTGTGCAGGCCAACACCGCTGCAGTGCGGGAGGAGGGGAGAGTTACTCGCCGTCATCAGCGGAACACCACCACCCGCCAAATGCGGATGTTGGCCCAGACCAACACCATCCTCGCCCGCCTGGCCAACGCCATGGAGGGCATGCAGCCACCACCTGCGAGGAGTCTGGAAGTAGGGGTTGATGCTCCTCCCCCCCTCCATCCCCACCCCATGCCTCCTCCGCACCACGGAGATTGAGGAGCCGGAGCCGGGGCACCCTTGGCCCAAAGAAGAAATAAAAAAATTAATATAATTTGAACAATTATTATATGCTCAGAATATGAGCTATTTTATTTTATTATATGATCAG